>NC_056726.1:1147275101-1147386359 GCF_019279795.1 Protopterus annectens | reverse complement strand
TTTTTGGTGCTTAAATTAACATTTCCTGATTGGTCTTAACTATCCCATGGTTGATACTTATATATTAGCCCTAGTAAGAATAAATGTGATCACACTATAGATAATTTGAAGGGACCCATGTAAGGGATGCAGCGTTTAGGAACTACCTCTATGCATTAGTGGCATGAGGGGCAATCCTGGAGTATATTTTCTTTTACCCATCCTTATATCCAAATTACATTTGAATATGGACAGGGATGAGCTTTGTTTTACTTGAATGGATAGTCTGTTCTGGATATATATCCTTCTCTCCACAACATTCAGTTTAGATACCTGGACAAAGTATTTCTGATGCCATTTGACTTGCTCATGTTCAGTAGGTCCATCTGTATTAGGTTGGAGGATACCTTTTATGCCAGACACGGTACCTCTAAGAACTCTTTAGGATACTGAGTATAGTGATAAATCTTTGAGGTGGTTCATGCAAGACCTATTGTTTAGGACTTATATCCTTTTAGTAAGATATCACTGTGCGTATTCCAATTGTTGCATAGGTGTGGACAGGTACATGCCAAAGTGGGTATTATACAAAATAATTGACCTAATGAGGGCTTTTTAAACAGGGACAATAACACCTCTAGATCTAGTCACAATTAATTTGTTTATAAGCTATGCAAGCAGAAGGTTACTGTTAACTGCTTGTTGGGAGCCAGAATCCACCACATAACACAAGCACTCAGGTCACTCCAAAACAAATACAAATATGACTCTGTCATTGTTCATGTTGGTGTGAATGACCTGAGATGTACCTCCCTGGACTGCATGAAAAGAGACATGGAAGAGCTCTCTAATCATGCAGCCCAGGCTGGTATGACCCTGACCCTGAGTAGCATCCTGCTCTCACCAAGAATGATACCTCAGTATAAAAGAAAAAAATTATCAATTTCAACAATTGGCTAAGCTTCTGGTGTCATTCAAAGGGGATCCAGTGTCTGTCCACCTGGGACGACATGTTCGACAAGCCACATTGCTTCTCAAGAGACAGCTTGCACCTGTCACCCCTAGGCTTTCGAATACTGGCCAAGGCTCTTGCTACCCCCATAGTGCCTTTTTTAGGCAAGGCTCAAAAGTCAAACCCACCTCTGTAAATAGCACAATTAACAAAAAACTGAGGGTTATTCTACTCAATGCCAGGTGTTTAAATCTCAAAATGCACACGCTCAAAGCATTCCTCAGTATGGAGAACGTTGACATCTGTGCAGTAACTGAAACCTGGTTGAAGGCTCCAGAAAGCACCCCAGCACTAGCAGGGTACAACTTATACCATACGTTTCGGCCACAGAACACGGACCGAAACATAAAAGGAGGGGGTGTATCCATATTCATCAAGGATACCTACACCTCCAGGTTAGTGGCACAGCATGATACTTCTGAGATCATCCATGTACAACTAACATTGGGCAAATCTGCAATGCAAATTGTGGCCTGCTACAGATCACCCTCCATGACTCAGGACCACCACTCCACCTTTCTGGAGACACTGGAAAACATGAAGGTCCTACCGAACCCCCTGATATTGGGTGATTTCAATTACCCTACCATTCTCTGGGAAAACTACTCGAGTACAAATTCCCAGGCCCAGTGCTTCCTGGAATTCATCAACTCAAATGCCCTGGATCAGCTGGTAAACTCCCCTACCAGAGGTGAAAACATATTGGACCTGGTCATCACCAACATGGGCGACAGGTGTTCCACACCGGAGGTCAATCCATCATTGGTTAGATCAGACAATTAACTAATCACTCTGGATGTCCACTCCCCACCACCACCCCCAACTAAGGAAACCACAGTAAAAAACTTTTCTAAAGCAAACTTCACCTTACTTAAGACAGAGGTGGTAAGTTTCACAGCCCCCACGGTAAAGGATAATGCTGCCCAAGATGCATAAACCTTTACAAATGCACTCTATGAGCACCTACAAGGATGCATGGATCATGCTTTCCCTAGCAAAACCAATATTCACTCCTCTAAGAGAAGGAAACCAGTTTGGTGGACCCCTGTAATAATCAGGCTATACAATAGAAAGAGGAAACTAGTTCAGAAAAAAAGCAAATTCCAAGAAGGAAAGACATCCCTGATCAGTATCAGTAAGAAACTAAGGTCCCTCATGAAATCATCCAAAACTATCTTCGAAAGAAAAATAGCCAAGGATTAAAAGATAACCACAAAGCCTTCTTTAGCTATGTTAGGAATCGAAGTAGCAACTTGTAGATATGCACTGAACTAGTGCAAAATAGCACAAAATATACTGAACCTTCTGATATTGCCAGCATCCTGGCAGATAGATTCAGTGCAAACTTCATCCCCCTCTCACCTCCAAAAGGGCCCACAACAATACCAGAAAAGTGTTGTATCCCAAAAATCACAGATGCACATGTGAAAACTGCCCTTTCAAAAGCCAAAAACACAGCGTCAACGGGACCAGATGGTATCCCAGGCTGCGTCTTGCATGAACTACAGAACAAACTAACCCCCCACCTAAACACGCTGTTCAACCTCAGCCTCTCCACAGGCTACATGCCCATAGAATGATGTACAGCAATGGTTATTCCTCTCCACAAAGGAGGGGCCACAACTGACCCTGGTAACTATCGCCTCATAAGCCTGACTAGCCTAGTCTGCAAGGCAATGGAGCGCATCATCATGGAACTCATTACCAAAGACATTGGGAACCTCCAAACACTTGACCCGACCCAGTTCTGCTTTGTTAAGGGCAGATCATGCCTACTAAATCTGGTTGACTTCTTCGAGACAGTCACCGAGGCCATAGATGAGGGAAAGGTGGTTCAAACAGCCTACCTTGACCTCACCAAGGCTTTCAACACCATTCCCCACTCGGGTATAACAGAAAAACTCACCAGCCTGAACATAAACCCCTACATCACGAGATAGGTTGCCAACTGGCTTACAGACAGAACTCACATGGTAAGAATAGCGGGCTCCAGGTCCGACTTTAAACTGGTCACAAGTGGTGTCCCGCAAGGCTCGGTCCTGGGACCCCTACTGTTCAGCATACACTTCTCAGAAGTACAGGCAAACACTGGAGGACTATGGCTAACCAAGTTCGCTGATGACTGCAAACTGGGAGCCATAGTTGACTCTCTGGCTGACATGGACATCCTCCAAAAGGACCTTACTGAGATGGACACCTGGTGTCAAAGTCATGGCCTCAAGCTAAATGCCAAAAAATGCATAGTCATCCCATTTGGGAAAAACAAAACGCCCACGAATTACCACATAGGTGGCAACCCCTTTAATACAGAAGAGGTAATAAGAGATCTGGGGACCCAGGTAGATAGTAATCTCTCCATTGACAATCCTATTGCCAAAGTAGTTAGGAAATCCTTCTATGTGGCCCATCTAATTACTAAAGGGTTCACATCTATAAATAAAGAGGTTATAGTGCCCATCTACTCGTCACTAATTATACCCATCGTAGAGTACAATGCCCCATTTGGGATGCACCTCACAAGACACTTCCAACAGCTGGAAAGACCACAAAAGTACCTCGCCAAGTGGATTACTCACCTCAAACATATGTCCTATGCAGCCTGACTGAAAAAACTCCAGCTGTACTCTGTGGCATATCACTTACTCAGAGGTGATCTCTGTCTGACTTACAAAGCCATGTCCAACTCAGAATTGATGGACATGCTCCACTTAAAGAAATCCAAGTCACTGCAAGACACGCGCTCTCGTGAGCTAAAGCTCACCACAACAATAAATAGAACATGGTGGAGGGATAGATCCCTGTCACAGAGACTCCCCATGCTTTGGAACAAAGTTCCAAATTACATCAGGCAAAACCCCTCACTAACACTCTTCAAGATAAACCTTGACAAGTGGATGGCTAACAGAAAATACACGCCTGGGATCACTTCATTGGCTCTGCTTGACAGAGGATCAGTTAATTAATCAATGGGGCGGTGAAAGCCGACACACTCTGGCTAGGCTTATAAATGCTCTTGGGCAGATAGCCTAGTACCTACCTTTGAACCTATGAATATAGAAAGACTTTCTTATGACTCTGGGCACATGTTGGTCAAAAGTTAGGTCACTGTACACACAAGTTCCCAAATGCCAAACAACTGGGTCAGTTTTCAGGGGGTATTGTCAGTTTGGCAGTTCCCTGGAGTAGATGACTTCCCAAAGGATACAATAATGCATTTCTTTGCGTTTAGCTTCAATTCATGATTCTGGCACCAGTCATTGTTTAGGAAAAACCTTCCTGCATGACGGTTAAGTCATTTGGGGATTCAATAACTGCTCCTAGCTTGCAGTCATCTCAAACTTCATCAGCTAAAGCCCTTTGGTACTTCTTTTTACTTTTGAGATGCATATGCCAATTCTTGCATCCTATGAGCAAGCATATATGCAATGACAGCTTATGCTATAGGACTGCAGGACTGAAGCCCCTCAGCTGTAGAAGGAAAGAAGAAAAGAAATAAAAAAACTGAAAAAAAAAAAAAAGAAAGAAAGAAACACGAGTCCCAGAACTCCACACATGTGTGCTTGGAGTTCCTGGTACTCACAGAACTCCAGACTGCTGTGTTAGGCAGTCCGGATAGGGGAGAAAGGCATCTCTGCCCCTGCAGCCCAGAAGTCTGTGCAGTGACAGCCATGCAGAATGTAAAGACACAGGACTGCATCGCCTGCAGCCTACTCATGTCGAGCCAGAAAACCCACCATTAGCTTTCATGGGCTAAGGAGAAGGAAAGCAGCTGTTGATTTAGGACTGCTGCTGCAACCAGACTAAGGTGTGTGGATCCAGGGCTGCTGCAGATTATTTAATTCAGGAATCAGGACGCGCTATGGAGAAGGACATCAGGTGTGTGTGTATTATTTAATTCAGGACTGTGGGTAGGCTATGGAGAAGGAAGTGTGTGTGTGTGTGTGTGTGTGTGTGTGTGTGTGTAAATAATGCCCCATTTGCTATATAGTGGTGGGTAGAGAATACTCAGGCTTGAACACTGCACCTTGGGTGCAGGTGGCAAGGGCCTGATTTCCCTACCCACCACCATTTGTAAAAGGTTTGCAGATTTTTCCTCATATTTGTTCTGTTCCTCATAAAATCTGTGGTTTCTGTATGTTTGTTTTAACTTGCCAAGTAAGTCAGCAGTGCAGTGGTGCACTGGTAGCATTGTTGCCTAACACCTGCAGGTTCTCTGGTTTGATTCTTGGCTGTGGTGCCTTCTGTGTGGAGTCTGTATGTCCTCCCATCTTACAAAGACATGTTTGTCCGTGCTCTGCTGAAAATTGGCTTTTGTTCCAAGTCAGACTTTCCTGGTTAACACATGTTAAATAAAAATAACAGGCATTTGAATTTTAGACTTCATATTCTTCAGAAAGTGCATGGTAACACAAAACCTTTTATTCCAGCAATTTTCTGAGTTTATAACATGGATATTTGAAATGTGTCCCTATTTTTGGGACTGTATTCCCCCATTATTGGCCTTGTCCAGGTTTTTTGTGCTAAGGTTGAGAGCTATGGTGAGAACTGAATTCACTGGATATGTTTGGGGGCTGTATTCCCCCATTACTGGCTTTGTCCACGCGTTTTTTTGCTATGAGATTGAGAGCAATGGTGAGAACTGAATTCACTAAATGGTAGCCATTTAAGTTTCAGTCTTCCTCTCTTTCTCAAAACAGCTGATTTGGCATAGTGGTATGTTGCTCTGCATGTTTTGCACAGGGTCCCCTGGGTTCAAGACTTGGCAGTGAAATGTATGGTAGTAACACAGCATTTTGTTCTAGCAACTTTCCAACATTATACAAGCAATGTTTAAAATGTGTCCCTGATTTTTGGGCTTTTGCCCCCCCAATAAATGTTGTCTTTTTCCAGATTTCTTGTGCTGCAAAGTTCAGAGATGCAGCTGAGTGCCGAGTAGATTTTACAAGGAGCTGAGAGCTGCAGGGGAACAAAAGTTTAGTGCTGCTTATGCTGAGACTACTTGCATTGTTATTAGAACAACAGGCAGTGTACTTGCTTTTGATGCAGAATGGTGTGGGTTCAGTTCTACTCCCACAATAAGTAGATGCATTGCTGATACTGTACTGCCTTGAGAAGGGGGTGGATGCTGCAATCCTTTTTGGCAAAGATACCTAGTAACTATGAACCTATTATGTTTGCCATCCATTCCCTATTGCAATATTACTAGCTTATCATTTTTTTAATGCAACACAGGCAATGTATTCCTCAAGGGCAACAGACACTTTATTTGTAGATGAAACAATGACATATAAAGTTATTTGCTAGCAGCAACCTCTTCATTATGTTACAAATTTCTTTAATATGGAATTATTTAGATGGTTTTACTTCTCCAGAGATTGTGCATATTTACTGATACTGGTGGACTGTATAAGTTTGAGTAGACTTTTATGATGGAAATGTTCTGAACTGGGCAGTTTTGTCATTATTGGTGCATGCATTTTGTTTCATTATTTACTGGAAAAATGTTCAAAACAAATTTAAAATGCCGTCTAACAACTGTACTGTAATGTACAAGGAATATAATTTAATACAGTCAGGAAGCTGTATCAAAGAGTGTGTCTGTATCATATTATCATACGATGTAAATAGCAAATGCTATTTCATCGTACAGATAATATCAAAAAAACAAAATATCGAACGGAACAGTGAATTTTTGCCCCCACACCCCCCTACTTAAATATACCAACTCTGAGATCGCACCATAGAGGAGGAAATGGCAAAGTCCTGAAGACGGCCCACCAAATTATTTCCCTGGGAAAAAATTTGATGTTCCCTGACTTCGCTATTTTGCCATTTCGACAGTATCAGATTGATTAAATAGCATTCGCTATTTAATCTATTTGATAGCGTCCTATAGACCCCAAAGAGCATGTGTATGTTTTGTGTTCAAGGGGCCTATGATTTGAAAACAGCTCAAAGTTAATCTTTATCTGCCACTGGCAAAATGTATTTTCTTTGAATGTGGGTTTCAATGCTGTTTCAATGAATGTGAGTTTCAAGGGCAGAGAAGTTTTAATGCGAAGGGTATTTTCATTGTGCGACTGCGTTTGTTATTAGGGTTTGTGCTGTAAAATGCAAAATAAAACTTTCAAATGAAATCCAAATCATCGCAGAAGTAAAACAGTATGCACATTACAGTGTTTATGGTAAATGGGGCGAAAAAACCAAGGAATGGGACATTGGAATGGCTGCAGGGGGGAGGCTCCATTCGACCATGAGTTTGTGAGGGGGAAGGGCAGCAAACTCAGACAGCCCCAGCTGAACTATACCTCTCAACTGTCCAGATTTTTGCAGCATGAATACATTTTTGCTTCTTGTTTTTGGTTTCTTCCTCATAAAATTTGTGTTTTTCTGGCAAATCATTTAGGAATGAAGTCACTAAATAATGACAGACATTGAATTTCAGATGTCATAACCTTCAGAAAAATGCATGCTAAAGCAAGACCTGTTATTCTATCAACTGCCTTAAGTTTATACAAGAGCAATTTTTAGAACTGTTCGTATGTTCCCCCAATATATTTGGTCTGGCCAGATTTCCTGCATTAAGAAGTTGAGAGGTATGTGCAAATAAATCACTTTATAGAATTAGGAATATCCTAATCTCTCAACCGTCCCCAATTTGGGCTCAAAATGTTGCTCTCTCCCTAATAATCCCTCCACAAAATGTCAATTTTGGAAGAAAACGTGGAGGGTTTACAATTATAAATAACTGTAATGATCAGAGTTATAGTTTGTTTTTATTTCAGAAATGCATGTAAATGCTCTTATTTTGTCAGCTGCTCAAGTTAACAGTACTAATATTAAAAAGGTGTCCCTTCTTTGACATGTTCCCATCTGTAAAGTGTGGCAACTTTATATTTTTGCATCACATTTTTAGTCTGTTTTTTCATAAAACTGTGGTGTTCTGGAAAAAGTAGTGTCAAATCATTAAAGATTGAAGTTAGAAAATAATGGCAAACATTTGAGTTTCAGATTTCATACCATTCAGAAAATTCATACTAATGTAAGACCTACTACTATTCTATTATCTTTCTAAGTTTATAAGAGTAATATTTTAAAAAAGTCCTTATTTTTGGGCCTGTGTCCCACTTCTACGTATGGCTTTGTCCAGATTTCTTGCTCTGAGGTTGAGAGGTATGAGTGTCAGAGCCATCACCGTCAGCCAGAGACATTTCAAATTGTGACATACTTGTTGTACCCCACTCCCTATTGTAGTAGCTCTGGATGTGTCCAAGAAAGGCAAGGAGCAGTTATGCAGTTAAGTGTGCAGAGCATTCCCCCATTCAAGGTAGACCACAAGTATGACCGTGGCTTTTCACCTGTACTTGATTTTGCAGAATGTTCTGTTTTTCTGTCATATTTTTATACTGTTGATTTATGCTTCTTATTATTCAGAAAATGCATGCTGTCGCAGTGCCCTGTTGCTCTAAGTAGCAATGCTTTAATGACCATCAGGTAAGCTTTTCGGGGATTGTAAGATGCAAGTAAGCTTTAATAAGCATACTGTTAAAGAATTATCAACACTGAAAACCTTTTCATTGTTGCCATGCAGAGAATATTTACATTACTAGATAATGTATAAGCCTTAGGTATTGAAATGCATATGACAGTATTTTTAATAAGGGACAGGATTACAGTATTTTCAGAAGCTCATTACATTTGTTGGAGACTTGCAGTCATCTTTGCAGGCTTTACTCATAAACTAAACAGAATGCCAATCTATCATGTGTAGTCCATAACTTGTGCAGTAATCCTTTAAGCAATTTATATTGAGCTTGTTTCTTGTTTGCTGTTCATATTTTACTTTGATCATGTCTTCCCCATGAAACAAGTAGATAGTTGTTGTCATGCAGCAGGTCTTTTTTGGATAAGAAACATTTTTACAAGTGGGGGTATCACAGAGATTGCTACTTTCAGCATATTACTTGGTAATTTTATAAAGCTGAACATAAATTATAATTAGAACTGCAGTGCAAGGAGAAGTGTCTTGAGTTGAGGGACGCTTGTTTTTTTTATACTTGATTTTGACTGGCATTCCAGTAATGTATTTAAAAAGTAATTTATTTGTTCATGCATTACAACCTTTGTGTTTCCATCTAGATATTAAGTAAGTTGTCATGTAGCCAATGTATTGAAATATTTTTTTCTTCTACACTTCATTTTGTCTTGGTTGGACTCTCGTAATGATGGTTTGGCACCCATGGCAGCATATTTAATTTAAGTTCCAGTTGTTGTGGGTTTGAGCATATCCCCACCCCTTTCTAGTTGGCCCCACCCATTCCCATTGGCCCCACCCATTCAGCTGTGTCCTGCAGCCCCCCTTTAATTTGAAGTCACCAGCTGCCACTGCATATATGTATACATTGTTTGATTCACCTTCCTGATTGTATTTATCTGATTGTATTAATTTATATAAGCACCATTTGTTAGAATTGTGTTTTAAATTTGTAGTTTGGAACAGTCTTCTAGTAAGCAATGAAAAAAATGTATGAACCAATAATGACAAAACTACCCATTTCAGAAAATTTCAACCATAAAAGGCCACTCAGATTTCTGTCATTATAATCCATCAATATTAGTAAATATGCAAAATCTCTGCAGAAGTAAGTCATCTAAAAAATTCCACTTTAAAGGGATCTAACTAATGAAGAGGTTGCTGCTAGCAAACAATTTTGTATTTCATTGTTTCATCTACAAATAAAGTACCTGTTGCCCTTGAAGAATAAATTATCTATGCTACATTAAAAAATGATAAGCTAGTAATTTTGCAATGGGGGGTGGATGGCAAATTCATAATGGGTTCATAGTTACTAGGTAACTACTCCAAAGGAGGACAGTCATAGGACTGCAGCATCCACTCCCATTATAGTACAACACAGTACAGTATCAGCAATCCATCTGTATACCGTGGGAGTAGAACCCACAGCCTTCTGCATCAAAAGCAAGTATACTACCTGTTGTGCTACTAACAATGCAAACAACTTACCATAAGTAGCATTAAACGTCTCTTCCCCTGAAGCTCCCAGCTCCTTATAAAATCCACTTGAAGATCAACTAAATCTCTCAACTTCACAGCACAAGAAATCTGGAAAATGCCAAAATTTATTTGGGGGGGCAAAGGCCCAAACCCAGAGACATATTTTAAATATTGCTTCTATAACCTTAGAAAGTTACTAAAATAAAGTATTTTGTGTTGTCATGTGTTTCCTGGTTTCCTGAAAGATAGGAAGACTGAAACTTAAAGAGCTATCATTATTTAGTGAATTCAGTTCTAACTGATTTGCCAGAAAAATACAAATTTTAAGAAGAACAGACCAAAAGTATGAGCCAAATATTCTGTGAATATCTGGCCAGTGGAAGCTATGGGCTCACCTCCCTGAATCACAAGTGGTGGTATGGGTAGAGAATTCAGGCTCTTGCTTGAGCCTGAGTAACACTAACCACCAGGTATACATAAATGGGGCATTTTACAGACAAACACACACACACACACACACACACACACACACATACACACACACACACACACACACACACACACACACACACACACACACACACACACACACACGCACACAGGAGCAGCATAACTCCTGCAAATAAAAGAACAAAACTCTCCTTACTGGCATGACTCTGGCTCTGGCAGCAGCAATGGAACAGAGGCAGCATAACTCCTGTAACACAGAGCAATAAGAGAACAAGAACAGCTAGTTTAGTTAGTTTAACTTCCGCACGTGAATCCACGTTAGTGTGAAAACTCCACTTCATTCATTTTTCCTGACAGGTCTTGCAGCTGTAAAAGTGGGGGGGGGATCCCCCTCCCCCTGGCTCTATGGTTCCGGCACCCATGTGGTCTCACTACCATCTAGTAGACCTTCCCTTTCACCTTACACCCGACAATCACAAATCACTGCTGACACTCTTCTCCACCCATTCCTCCTTGCTTGCACTCTCTTCTTCACCTCTCTTCCACCCTCACCATTACTCTGAACTGTTGATCCTAAGTAATTAAACACATCTACTTACACCAACTGTACTCCCTGCATCCTCACCATTCCTCTGTCCTCCCTCTGATTCAGACACACATATTCTGTCTTAGTCCTGCTGACCTTCCTTCCTCTCCTCTCTAGAATGTATCTTCACCTCTGCATGGTCTCCTTAACCTGTTTCCTACTCTCACTACAGATCACAATATCATCCACAAGCATCATGGTCCACTGGGCCTCTTTTCTTATCTCATCTGTCAACTCTTCCATCACCATTGCAAATAAGAAAAAGCTCAGAGCTGATCCTTGATGTAATCCCACCTCCACCTCGAATGCATCTGTCATTCCTACCACAGACCTCACCACTGTCACACTACCCTTGCACATATTCTGTAGAACTCTTACATACTTCTATGCCACTCTTGACTTCTTAATACAATATCACAACTCCTCTATAGTTACCCTGCTCTATGTTTTCTCTAAGTCCTCAAAGACACAATGCAACTCCTTCTGACCTTCTCTATACTTGTCCAGCAACGTCCTCAGAGCAAACATCACATTTGTAGTGCTCTTTCCCAACTTGAAATCATACTGTTGTTCACTAATCATCACCTCCTTTCTTAACCTAGCTCTTTCCCATAATTTCATGCCGTGTCTGATCAGTTTTATCCCTCTGTAGTTACTACAGCTCAGCACATCACCCTTATTCTTAAAATACCAATACACTTCTCCATTCCTCAGGCATCCTTTCACTTTCCAAGGTTTTATTAAATTATCTAGTTAAAAACTCCACTGCCATCTCTCCTACACACCTCCATGCTTCCACAGCCACATCATCTGACCAACAGCCTTTCCATTCTTTGTCCTCTTCATAGCTGTCATTACTTTTTCCTTGCTAATCCATTGCATTTCCTGATTTGCTATCCCCACATCATCCAACCTTCTGTCACTCTCTCTCTCTCTCTCTCTCTCTCTCTCTCTCTCATTCTCTTCATTCATCAGCCCCTCAAAGGACTCTTTCCATCTGCTCAATGCACTCTCCTCACTTCTGAATACATTTCCCTTGTTATACTTTAACACACTAAACAGATGGGATCTATATTATGAATGCGAAAAAACGTATGAGCGAATATGAAGATGTTGACACATATTGTGCTAAGTATGGAAATCCCGAACATACAAAACCGCAAATTCCGAAATGTTGATTTGTTTTGGTTGGCATGCCTGCGGTATAGCTCCATAAGGTAAGTGTGCGATAGATAGGATTTTAGTGATAGGATTTGGGTTAAGGTAAGTGTATAGATAGGTAATGTATGTAAGGTTTAGTGTAGTGTTAGAACTAGGGTTATTTTAAGTGTTTGTATGTGTATTGTTTATTTTGTTTGGATGTATGTCTGTAGGGGAAGTGTGTGGTAGTTACAGACCTTAAGTTTAGGGAGGGGTTAAGGATAGTACATAGATAGTTGTGTATGTGGGGTTTAATGTAGTGTTGGAGGTAGGGTTTTGTTAAATGTATGCATGTGGATTATTTATTTTGTTTGGGTGTATGTCTGTAGGGGACGTGTGCGGTAGTTACAGACCTTAGGGTAGGGAGGGGTTAAGGATAGTGCATAGTTAGTTGTGTATGTGGGGTTTAGTGTAGGGTTAGAGGTAGGGTTTTGGTGCTATACCTTAGGTTAGAAGTAGGATTTGGTTAGTGTATGTGTGTGGTTTATTTATTTTCTTTGGGTAGCTAGTATGTAGCGGGTAGTCGGGTTGGCCAACTATGATCGTTCGTTATTTTTTTTCAAGGTTTAGGGCGTTCGGGATTTTTGCAGTTCACGGTATAGGTGTCGACATTTAGGTATTCGGGAATATGTTTTTTCACTTTGGTAATTTAGACCCAAACAGAAGCACATCTTTCCCATCTTGGTCCCTCTGTCTAGTCAATTGGTATTGGGCCTTTTCTCCTTCCATTGTGTCCAACCTTTCATAAAACTCACAATATGCCTTATCCTTGCCTTCATCACCTCTCTCGTCACCATACACCTCATCTCCTTGTACTGCTGTCTACTTTCTTCATCTCTCTGACAATCCCACTTCTTCTTCACCAACCTCTTCCTCTGTATACTCTCCTATATGTCCTCATTCCACCACCAAGTCACCTCATCCTCCTTAATCTGTCCAGATGTCACAGCAAGCACCTTTCTAGCTGTGTCCTTTACCACCTTTGCTGTGGCTGCCCAGCTAACTGGTAACTCTTCACTCCCACCAAATGCCTGTCTTAACTCTTCTCTGAACACCACCTTACAGTCATCCTTCTTCAACTTCGACCATTTGATCCTTGGCACTGCCTGCAGTCTTCTCCTCTTCTTCTTGATTGCCAGCATCATCCTACAGACCACCATCTTATACTGCCTAACTATGCTTTCCTCTGTAACACTTTGCAGTCTACAATCTCCTTCAGACTGGTCCTCCTGCATAGGATATAATTCCTCTGAGTGCATCTTCCTCCTGTCTTGTACATCATCCATCCTTTTCACAAAACCCACAACCATCTGACCTTCTGCATTCCTCTCCATAATGCACATACCTACTCATCACTTCCTCATCCCCTCTATTCCCTTCACTAACATACTCATTAAAATCCACTCCAATCACCACTCTCTCACCCTTGGGTACACTTGCCACCACTTTATCCAACTTGCTCCAAAATTTTTCTTTCTCATCAATCGCATACCCAACTGTGTAGCATATGCAATAACGACATTCATCATCACACTGTTAATTTTGAGCTTCATAAACATCACTCTGTCTGACAATCTTTTCACCTCCAAAACACTCTTGACATACTGCTCCTTCAGGATAACCCCTACCCAATTTCTCATCACATCAACACCATGGTGAACCTGCCTCCAATACACCTGGCCTGACTCTCCTTTCATCTCGCCTATTTCACGTACAATATATCAACCTTCATTTTTTCTCTCCATCATATCAGCTAGCTCTCACCCTTTACCAGTTATACTGCCAACATTCAAAGTTCTCACCCTCACTTCCACACCTAACCTTCCATTCTCTCCTCCTGTCTCTGTTGATGCCTTCCCTCTCTTCTCCTTCAGCCAATAGTAACCCAGTTTCCACCAGAACCCTGCTGGCTAACAAGTACTGGTGGTGATCGTTAACCTGGGCCAAAACTTATGCATCGATACAAGCAGAAAATTGCAAATAAACCTGAAGCATAAATAAGCTTGGAAATGAACTTTATAGAAAAACCTTTAATGTTTGTGCACACCCCTCTTTCAAATTCTATTATTTTTTTCATTTATACATTACAGAGTTTTTTACATTATTTAGTGCATTTTCAAAAATTTCCCATACTAATGCAGATAATACTCCTTTAAAGTATAAGGTTAAAACTTCTGCACTCCTAAATTTTGCACTCTGTTTCACAAATAGCACTACTATTTTTGTATGCCCAATGGTATTACTAAACAACAGATTTCTCTCCTGTATAGCAGCACATCCCGAAACATTTTGCATAATTTAGGAGCATTGTTTCATTTTATTTCTTAATTTGCTCAATTATATGGCACTTTGGAGCCCAGAGTAGCACAAGTAAAGGAAGATGATAACCACGCAACTATTTTCTAAGCAATTTAGCCTGGTGAGGGTAATAATGGATAGTTTGGTAGTCCAGATTATCTTTAATTTATTGTGTGAGCCTCCAGGATTTACAGTAAAATCAAAACTCCTCTTGGTAACATGATAAGTTTGGTAGTCCAGATTATCTTTAATTTATTGCGTGAGCCTCTAGAATTCACAGTAAAATCAAAACATAACTCCTGGTAACATGGGATTTGACTGACCTGAGGTGTCTTTCCAGTAGACTGTGTCTGATAAATCTCCAGTGGGAAGAGCTAGGAGGTATCTAAGGCAGTGCTCAGGCTGCATCAACTGGCTTCCTTCAATGTGGTGTAACACTGGCTGCCATTAGAGACCATTCTCGACTGCAAAGCTTCTTAATGATTTTCAGAGTCAACCCAGCTCTACAAAAGAAGGTTATTGCTGTTTTTTGTATCCACCATTTGATTTTTCATTCTCAACCCAATGCTAATGATAACAGATAAGAATGAGAACATAAGCTAAATGGTAAACTAGGGGCTTTGTCATATGACTCGGCTCCTGCATCACCACCACTCTCTGTTACAATACCTCCTGGCCAGTCTCCACTGCATGAATCTAGTTGATCTTAATTTCCTCTACTTTTATTTATGAGCAAGCCCTCAAGACATTTTTACTTAGGCAGCTGAGATAGCTTACTCCAACTCTTACCTATAAGGATGCACACATTCCTGAGACTAAACCATGACATGTGATTTGGAGATGATGTTTTAACCTAAAAGCTTCATATATTCCAAATCACTAAAGTGTAGGATGGAGATGCACTCTGCAATTGCCAAAGCCGAAAACACAGCCAAAATGGGATCAGATGATATCCCCAATTATTACTAAACAATCCAAAACAAGACCTAGCGGACCCACTTGGCATTCTTTTTAATCATAGCTTGAGAACTGGTTATTTTCCTACAGAATGGAGAACAGCAACAGTAATCCTCTGCACAAAGGTGGGCTATCAATTGAGCCTGGGAACTACAGACTCAAAAGTCTCACCAGCCTCATCTGCAAGACCATGGAAAGAATTATCATGGACCTTATCAACAAGGACATAGGAGATCTCCAAATGCTGGATCCAGCCCAGGTTGGCTTTGTTAAGAGTATATATCATGCTTATTAAACCTGGCAGACTTCTTTGAGAATATCACCAAAGCCATGGATGAAGGTAAGACAGTAC
This sequence comes from Protopterus annectens, assembly GCF_019279795.1. Classification (NCBI taxonomy): domain Eukaryota; kingdom Metazoa; phylum Chordata; order Ceratodontiformes; family Protopteridae; genus Protopterus; species Protopterus annectens. The sequence goes on along the minus strand of NC_056726.1, from coordinate 1,147,370,509 downwards.
ACACAGCCTATCCTGACCTTACCAAAGCTTTCTACACAATCCCCCACTCTGTCATCATTGAGAAGCTCTCACAGTTGGGGTTTAACTCTTATGGTACTAGATGTAGCCAGTTGACAGAACACACTCTGCCAAAACTGCTGATTCCACCTCCACCAGTAGACCTGTCACCAGTGGACTACCACAGGGATCTGTGCTGCACCCCTTACTGTTTGGCATCTATTTCTCAGAAGTCCATGCTAAAGTAGATGGCCTCTGGATCACCAAGTTCTTTGATGATTGCAAACTGGGAGAAGTTATTGAGTCTCCCAATGATGTCAACATATTACAAGAAGAGCTAACACATATTACAAGAAGAGCTAACACAAACACATTGTTGGTTCCAAAGCCATGGTCTAAAAAAAGAAAAAAAATGCATTAGTATTTCCTTTGGCAAAATGGAATTCTCTACAAATTACATTATTGACAGCACCCCCCTGAGTTCCAACTCAGTGGTGCAAGACTTGGGTACACTGGTTGATAGCAATCTGAACTTCGACCACCAAGTTTCCACAGTGGTAAGGAAAGCCTTCTTTGTAGCGTACCTCATAAGCATGGGCATAGCATCCAGGTCAAGGGATGCTATAACTTCACTGTACTTGACCCTCAACAGACCACTAATAGAGTATAATGCATCATTTTGCATGTACTTCACCAGGCACTTGCAGCAGCTGGAGAGTCCTCAAAGTTTCTCAATAAGAACATACAGGGACTCCAAGTCATGATCTACGTGGACAGGCTGAAAGCCCTGTTACTTTTACTCTGTATCTTATAGTTTCCTGAGAGACAACTTGTGCCTGGCTTATAGGCATACCTCTCAACCTGGAAACAGCAAAAATCTGGACAAGGACCATGAAAAATAGGTACAAATCTGTACGCTGATTAACATATAATTTGCATACATAATTATGTAACCCCACCCACTCCAATGGAATTGTGGGATAAACAAACACAAACTGAACAGAACTAAAATATGGCATCAGAGCCCCCCTGCAGCCATTCCAATGTCTCATTACCTGGTTATTTTGCCCTATTTACCATAAACACTATAATGTGCATACTGCTTTACTTCTACAATGTTTATTTGGATTAATTTAAAATTTTTATTTTATATTTTATAGCATAAACACTATTACCTCTGCTAAACAAAGCAATACAGTCTCACAATGAAAATAGACTTGGCATTAGCTTCTCTGCCGAAACTTACATTCATTGAAACAGCATTGATACCCACATTCAAAGAAAATGCATCTGGCCAGTGTGGTGGATAAAGACTAGCTTTGGGGTGTTTTTAAATCATAGGCCTCCTTGCACACAAAACATACATGTTTGATACACCTTCCTGACAGTATTAAGTTATATTCCTCGTATAATGCAGCACACTTGTTACAGCGCATTTTAGAAGACAAATCACCTAATTCCACATTAAGGAGATATATAACTAATGAAGAGGTTTGCTGCAAGCAAACAGCTTAATTCTTCTTTGTTTCATCTACAAATAAAGTGCCTTTTGCCCTTGAGATATAAATTGCATATGTTGCATAAAAAAAATGCTAAGCTAGTAATATTACAACGGGGAATGGATGGCAAACTGATAACATATAATTACTAGGTATCTCCGCCAAAGAGGACATTTTCAAGGCTGCAAAGCACAACAGAATACAGTGTCAGCAATCTATCTACATGCTGTGGGAGTAGAACCCACAGCCTTCTATATCAAAAACAAGTATTCAGTTATACTACTGACAACACAAACACACCATAAGCAGCATTACACTTCTCTCCCCCTGAAGACCTATGCAGCATAAGAAATCTGTAAATAGACAAAATTTATTGGGAAGGGTACAAAAGCCCAAAACCAGGGACACAAACATTGCTTGTATGATCTTAGAAAAGTTGCTACTATAAAATGTTTTGTGTTACCAACCATGCATTTCCTGACAGACAGAAAGACAAACTTAAATGGCTATGATTATTTAGTGAATTCAGTTCTCACTGGATTTGCCAGAAAATAATAATTTTAAGAGGAACAGACCAAAAGTATGTATGAGCCAAACATTCCAGACAGACCATGAACAGACCTTATAAAATGCAGATAACACAGCTTGAACAGACCTTGCAGACTGCTTAATTGCAATTGGCTAATAATGGCTTGAACAGAGCGGACCTTACAAAGAATTGGCTAATGGCTTGAACAGACTGATCTTGCTTAAAATGTAAGGTGTAAAGTACACAACACTTTGGCCCAGCAGCAGATAGTTCTTTCGTGCTTAAAATAAATGCAGATAAAAATCGGGCATTAAACTCATCTCTTTACAATACTATACAATTGGCCAATCGCTTGAACCATTGAATGCACTTTCATAAACACAGTTCTTGGACTTGAATCACAGCAGATAAAAAATACACCCATTGGCCCAGCCCCAGAAGCTTGCTTAAATTGCAAATAAAATACACAGTTCATTCGGCTCCGCCTTAATTTCGCAAGCAAAATATTCTTGGTCTAACAGCACAGCTGACTTGAACAGCAGCCAGCATATAATATACACAGCTTAATTAAATTGTAAAATAATATGCTTGTTTGAACAGACAGCAGCAGATTAAGCAAGCTGTGTGTTGTGTATTAATTGTAAATTAAAATGCACACAGTTCTTACTTTCTCAGCAAAAAGTTCTCTAAATTCTGTCAGACAGCAAAAGCAGTTAAGATACACTTGCACAGCAGATAAAATAAAATCGGGCTTTCATACAAACAGTTCCCGCCCAGAACTGTGTGCATGAAAGTCCGATTTTATTTTATCGCTGTACTGGTTCCTGGACTTGCAGCACAGGCTAGCAGATAAAAAACACATACATTGGACCAACTCCAGCAGCTTAATTAAATTACAAATAAAATACAAAAATTACACAGTTCTTTTGGCCTCGGACTTAAATTCGTAGCAAAACTATTCCTGCCCTGGACTAGTAGCACAGCTGACTTAAACACACACCCACAGACACACACACACGTGAGTACATAACTTCTTTTTTTGTGTCACAGTGTCTCATCATGGGAGAGCTTGTGCTGCAAAAATATACTTCAAATGTTTTATTTCACCATACAGATACCACTTGATGTTCAGAGAAATCTAGATAACAGCTGTGGAAAACACTGCCTAATTCATCATATTCACTAGCTTTGCATGCAGTTATTGAAACTTGTACTTGTCTAATGGCAGTGATGAAATCTTAGGTTTTACAATACAACTTCATATCTACTTCTGTAAAAATACAGACTACAGAGTAATGTTATTTCATCAGCCTGCAGAAGACAGCAGAGCAGATCTGCTCTTGCAGAGATGAGTACATTTTTTGTAGTTTATTGAATGTGCACATTCCCTTGGGATAAATGCTTTGCATGTTTCCCTTTTACCTCAGTCTGACATACACTTGATTTACCAGTCTTCCATCACAACACAGTTTGTTAATTTGAATTCCATATCTATGTAGGCATAAAAGGTATCCAGTTTTTTAGATTGTGTAGGGCTTTCTTTACTTGGCAGGCAGCTCTCTTAATAACATTACCAACTCTAGTAACAGCGCGAATATAATCAATACTACTACTACACAAGAAATCATCGCTTCTGCTGCTGCTTAGGTTTACAAATGTCTAAAGAAACTGAGCTTTGCAGCCTTACCTTGTAAACAGAATAGATAGTCCAGAAATCATCGGCCCAGAAATCCTCTGTGTCTTTTCTTAAGAACTAGCTAGCCCTCTTGACACGCGCGCACACACACACACACACACACACACACACACACAAAACACTTTGTTTCCTTACCTGCTTCATCCGGTTCTTTCTTTCAGCCTGCAGCCCAAAGTCCATTCACGTTGGAAAAAAAATTGAAAAATAAAATAACTCCGTCCAGTCGCCAACCCATTCGCAGCATGCAGTAGTTTTAAAAAGTAATAAGTCCATTCTCGGCAGCATTACTGCTGCTACTGTTTAATTTTCATTTCCCGCCTGCTCATAGCCAGCCGGAAATGATGACGAGAGCTCCTTGAGCTCAATTCCGACTGGCTGGTAGCGTTGACGGTGCTGACGTCATCGCGCATGTGGTGACGTCAGCTCCGACAGCGCGAAATTTCAAAACATAAAAAAAAGAAAGCAAAAAAAATCGGAAATGAAGGGGTGCCACTCGGGAATCGTGGCACCCCTTCATTTTGACCCCAAAACTCGGAAAAAAACGAGTAATTCGGGATGGTTGGGAGGTCTGCTTATAGGGGAATCTTTGACCCTTCTTTAATGGAAATGCTGCACATCCACAAGTTAAATGTAACAAGAACAACTCTCTCTCTAGGAATGTCAACCTTGCCTGTGACATTAGCAGAACATGCTGGAGAGACGCCTCTTCTCTGTAATAAACTTCCTATTCATGTAAAACAAGCTCCTCACTGACTCTATTCAAACGCAACCAAGATAATTGGATGAGAGACCACAAATTTGAACTTGGGGTGGCACCCATGTCCTTCATGGACATGGGTAGCCACTGTTGATCACAGACATGCTCTGTTCATAAATCTGTTCTTCAAAAGACCCAAAAAGGACAAATGGGAATACTTGGGATTAACATGGCTAGGCTTGTAAAGGCTCTAGGGCTGCTAGACTAGTAAACTCCTATGTACCTATGGAGATCAGTTGCTTACAATGTTATTGGTGCAACAGGTAGTACACTCACTTTTGATGCAGAAGGCTATGGGTTCTATTACCACACCACGTTGATCAGTTGCTGACAATGCACTTCAGCATGGGGGGAGGGTGCTGCACTCCTGAGTGTGCTGTCCTTTGGATGAGACATTAAACAAAAGATCTATCTGCTCAAGTTGGTGGTAGCTCAGGTAGATGTCAAAAGTCCTGCAACACCTATCTAAAAAGATCCTGCAAATTATGATAGCAGTTTCAGAAGAAGAAGAAGTGTTTGCAACACAACAGCAAGGTTTACAGCAGCCAAGTTAGAATGTTTGGTGGGATGTGAAATGCAGAACAGCAGAGTAATAACCAAGTCACTGTCTTGGAATCATGTTATGTTCCATGAACATGTTCGATTACTGTGAAAATATGATAAAATGCACAGTCCCTGCTATATAAGGTATAGACATAAGTTAAATAAACTGGAGATCTCTAAGATTATTTAGAATAAATGTTTATGCAAACTTTCAGTGGAAATGGTAGGTGCTTGGTATCATATAATAAAGGGTAGGTAAAGCCAATATTAATAACAGAGATGTGATGAGACTCCAGTAAAGCTTACATGATAATTTTTATCATGTGCACATCATGGCGCTATGCGTATTCAGGCACAGGAAGTTTTAGATTCAGTAAAGTCCATGTAGTGGCGCTTAATCATGTGCACTCATGCAAATATGGAAACTTTCGTGGAATGCAAATTTCAGCATACATAGCTGAAACTTATGCTAATGAAGCAACTTATACTAATGAAGCAAATCAACACGACTGAGCAATCCAACAAGCTACAATGACACCATGTAGACTCCATGTACATGTTGGTAGTGTATGTGGAAAATTTGCGAGTACAGGAGTCTACACAGAAACAAAGAAATGTAAAAGTCCTGAAATATTGGCAGATCTGACCCTAACAGGTAACACCACACATATTATGGCCTAAATACACACTGCAGATGCTAGTAAATCAGTCTCCCAAAACAAATTCCATCTTAACTGCCATGACATAAATGTACCTTTGGTCCCCCACCCCCAAAAGAAGAATAAACTTGTACATAATGCAAGCTGATAAAATGTTTAAAGCTGATGAAACAGCATATTTTAATGAACTGTAAGCATAATGTGCTATGCATCGCATATGTAGGCAAAGTAATACCCAGTCTTGTGTTTACAACAATGTGCTTCCATGCAGTAGCCCTGCTTACATGGCTGCTAACCATGTAGATTCCAGGCTGTCAATGTCTATATCATATGAACAAATGTTCATAATATCGAACACTCTAAAGATTAAAATGCCGGACCTCAAACTCGTTATTGTGGGGGGCTGTGCCTCCCACACCCCCGGCTACATATATATATATATATATATATATATATATATATATATATATATATATATATATATATATATATACCAACTCCGTGATAGCATTCGAAATTATGAACATTTGTTCATATGATATAGACCTGACTGTCAGCATGGCCATTATACAAATGAGGCCAAAAATCAGTAGAGTTGATGAATCACAAAAACAGTAACCCTGTAGGAATGTTCACTTTGTGTAGGCAACTACATAGTGTTTTTGTTTCCAATGGATGTCAACAGTGAGTGATGATGGGTGGAGTGTCAGTTTTTTTTTTAAACGTTTGCCCATTGGAGTGCTTAGTGCGCCTACGAGAAATGGAGCAATAAAAGACTTGTTATGTAACTATTCCTGCAACAGCATGTGTATATGTAGGGCAATAGTCTCTGTGGTCCTGGGTTCGAGTATGGGATATGCAATGTTTTCTTCTTGTTTTACGTTCTATGTTTGCATGTTATCAGGAAAACACAGATAAAAATGTGAATTTTTCTTATGCATATCTTATTTATGCAACATTGTGCATAGTTGCATAGCTCACAAATGAGCACTCAGTAGGTGTGCTAAATTCATGCTAATTACAACATAAGCAGGTGAATTCCATATTAATTAGCCAATCCCACACAGTGTATCTATTCAACAAATGTATACAGCATCCATGTAACCTACAGTCTTATTTTATTTTCCCTCAACACATTAATACCATTGGAGTACAGACTTGAAAAGATTAACTGAGATAATGCTAGGGACTGCTGCAGCTATTCTACATCTGTATGAGCTAAAGTCACTACTGCTGGTGCTGCTGACAATAGGCCTAGGCTGAGATGCACTTATCTAGCCAAACTGGAGGTAAAGCTCTCTCCAACCAAGACTGAAGTTGACAGTCAAGAGACGAAGGTAAACACTTGCACCACACCACACTCATCACATAGCACCACTAAACCTACACCACCAAAATCCACAGATAGAAATGGAAAAATATTTGCAGAGGCTCTCAATAATAATCTGCTCAAGAAACAGAGACCTCCAAAGCAGAAACTCAAGCAATCTCCACCCCCCCAACACAACCCAAATGATACATAGCCCACATATTCAGTGTGCCACTCAACCACAGCCCATAAGGCAAAACAATATATCCAACACACCAACACACTAGTTATAGGTGACTCTGTAGTCAGGAGCACTAATGTCAAACTCACCAGGCTAAACAAGGAGAAGGTTACTGTCAGCTGCCTGTTGGGTTCCAGGATCTGCCACATAACCCACGCACTCAGGTCACTCCACAAGTACAAATATGACTCTGGCATTGTCCATGTTGGTATAAATGACCTGAGATGTACCTCCCCAGACTACATGAAAAGAGACATGGAAGAGCTCTCCAATCTTGTAACCCTGGCAGATATGACCCTAGCCCTGAGTAGCATCCTGCCATCATCCAGAATGATACCACAGTACAAGGACAAAATGATTGACTTCAACAATTTGCTAAGCTTCTGGTGTTATTCTAAAGGGATCCAGTATCCAGTATCTGTCTGCCAGGGATGACATGGTTGACAGACCACGATGCTTTGCACCTGTCACCCCTGGGATTCCGGATACTGGCTAAGGCTCTTGCCACCCATATAATGGCTTTTTTAGGCCAGCTTCAAATGACAAATTACAATCAAAATCCAAATGGATAAAGTAAAACACTTTAAACTAAAAATAAAAATAATAAAACAGCCACCAAGGACTAAATGTAAGTCTTCACTGTTTTAATAAAGCACAAAAGCACAGAACCAAATAACTAAGCGCTTTCACCAGGCATAAACCGCTGGCTTCCTGAGAGTCATTTGGTGTTGCAAAGAAAACATTTAAATATGCAATCAATTAGTTAATTGATTAATTAATGAACTAACCAACCAAAAATGTATATGTCAAAGTTAATTAATTAAAAAAGTTCTTCATAAATATCCACACATTCAATCAACCTCATATTACCATAATAACTTTACAATAGACATTAAACAAAACCACATTTTTTTACAGTCTCTTGTATTAAAAGGCAGAATAACCAGTATTGTAACACATATATATTTTATATCATGTGACAATAAGTAGCCAAATTAATATATTATTTAATACATAGTAATGACATTGCAACAATTGTCAACACTATGTATATATTTTTTGTTTTCCCAACTTAAATCTGATTTGCCTTTAACTTTAAAATAGACTTAAAATAACTTCGTGCTTCTTAAGACAGAAGTGGTGAACGTCATGATACCCATGCAGATGGGCAATACAGTTACGAATGCTGAATCCTACACAAATGCACTCTAAGTACTTACACGAGTGCATGGATCGTGCTATCCCAAACAGAACCAAGACGCTATCCTCCAAAAAAAGGAAGCCAATCTGGTGGTCCCCTGCCAAAAACAAACTCTACAACAGAAGGAAAAAACTGTTGCAAAAGAGAGTAAAATCCCATGAGTGGAGGAGCCCCCTGGTCAGCCTCAGTAAGAAGCTGAGATCCCTTATAAGATCCTCCAAAGCTAGCAAGGAAAACAAAATTGCCACTGATTCCAGGGCAACCACAAAGCATTCTATAGCTATGTCAAGAATCTCAATGGTAATACACAGATCTGCTCTGAGTTACAGCACAATGGCACGAAAATTACAGAACCAACTGATATTGCCAGCATCCTGGCATATAGGTTCAGAGCTAACTTTACCGCTCCTTACCCCCTAAAAGGCCCACATCTATACAGGAAAAATACAGAGTCCCCATAATCACGACTATGCAGGTAAAAGCTGCACTGTCTAAAGACAAAAACACAGTATCCATGGGACTGGACAACATCCCAGGCTGCGTTTTACACGAACTTCAGAATGAGCTGGTTCCCCACCTAGGTACCATGTTCAATCATATCCTCACATCCGGCTTTGTGCCCACTGAATGGTGCACAGCAACAGTGATCTCACTCCACAAAGGGGGAGCCACCAGTGATCCTGTGAACTATAGCACTATTAGCCTGATGAGGCTAGTCTGTAAGGCCATGGAACGTATCATCATGGAACTCATAAACAAAGACATTGGTAACCTCCAAACTCTGGACCCCACCCATTTCAGGTTTGTGAAAGGCAGATCATGCCTTCTGAACCTGATCGACTTCTTTGAGGCAGTCACCGAAGCTGTAAACGAGGCTAAGGTGATTCACACAGCCTATCCTGACCCCGTCAAGGCTTTCAACACCATCCCCCATTCTGGAATTATAGCTAAATTCACTACATTAGGTATAAATCCCTACATCACAAGATGGGTTGCCAACTGGCTCACTGACAGAACCCACAATGTAAAAGTTGCAGACTCCAAATCTGACTTCAGACCAGTGACAAGTGGAGTAACACAGGGTTCAGTCCTGGGAACTCTCCTGTTTGGTATCTACTTCTCTGAAGTACAGGCTAACACAGAAGGCCTTTGGCTATTGAAGTTCACAGATGACTGCAAACTAGGAGTCATAGTCAAGTCCCCAAATGATGTGGACATCCTACAGGAGGGCCTCACTGAGACAGATGCCTGATGTCAGAGCCATAGCCTCAAGCTCAATGCCAAAAAGTGCATTTTCATCCCCTAAATCTCTGTACCCATGAACTACCATATAGGTGGCAGTCTACTTAACGCTGAATGTGTGATAAGAGACCTTGGGACCCAGGTGGACAGTAGTCTCTCCTTTGATAATCATAACAGCACATTAGTCAGGACATCCTTCTACGTGGCACACCTCATCACAGAAGGGCTCTCATCCAGGAAAAAAGAGGTCATTGTTCTCCTCTACTCGACACTCATTAGACCCATTATAGAGTACAATGCCCCTTTTGGAATGTACGTCACAAGACATCTGCAGCAGCCGGAAAGGTCACAGAAGTACCTCACAAAGAAGATTACTGGCCTCAAACAGATGCCCTACACTGACCATCTAAAAAAACTGCAGCTTTACTCCATAGCATATCGCCTACTCCGAGGTGATCTCTGCCTAACATAAAGCTATGCCAAATCCAGAGCTGTTGGACCTGCTACACCTAAAGAAATCCCATTCCCTCTGAGCTACATGCTCTATGGACCTAAACCTTGACACCACAATAAACAGGACATGCTGGAGGGATAGATTCCTGTCCAAGAGACTTCCCATACTCTGGAACAAGCTACCCATCTATGTCAAGCAAAGTTCCTCATTAGCACTCTTCAAGAAAAATCTTGATGATTGGATGGGAAATAGGAAATACACCCTGGGGATCACTTCTGTGGCTTTACTTGACAGGGGCACAAGAAAATAACTTTCTTGTGTGGCGTAAGCCAGGGAACCCTGTTAGCTAGGCCTACTTATGCCCTTGGTCCGATAGCCTAGTACCTACCTTTTGAACCTATAAAAGAAGTAAAGTGTAAAGGCCCAGTCTAACTTTCAAAGTGCTACATGAGCTGGAGATTGTAGAACGCTACAAGGTTAACAGGGACACATTACAAGAACTCTGTGAGTTTTGTTGCCCTCAACTCAGAGCCAGAGTTAACCAAGGGGAATCTATCCCAATGGAAACTAAGGTATGTGTAGCCCTTAGAACATTAACTACAGGTACTTTTCAAAGACCAACTGGAGACATGACGAGTGTGTAACAGGCATCAGCATCCAGGATCCTTCACCCTTTCCTGGATGTTATGCTCATACATGCCAGTCAGCACATATATTTTCATGTTCTGCTGATGAGTGGGCCAGCAATATGCAGCAGTTCTACTGTGTAGCGCACTACCCTGAAGTACTGGGTGCCACAGATTGTACTCATGTACACATCAAGGCACCATCTGCTGAGCAGGGTAGAATCTACATTAACCGCACAGGATACCACTCCATCAACTGCCAAGTCATGTGCAGTTGCCAGGGGATTATCCTGAATGCATGTGCTGACAACCCTGACAGTTATGACCCCCCGTATTTGGCACACATCACAGCTGTATCAGTTGTTTGCTAGGGGGACATGGCAATTTACTGGGGGTTGCTGGCTGCGCCCTGGAACTGTGGATAATGACACCCATCAGAAGTACACATACACCCACAGAAGAATGTCATAATGAGATACACACTCAAATGGAAACATCATAGAGCATGCATTTGGGCTGCTGAAGTCACGGTTCCAGTGTCTAGATAGAGCACTGCAGTATAATACATGCACATGTATACAGACATTCACAGTGTGTGCTATGCTCCACTATCTGATACTGCAAAAACAGCTGCAGCTGGATCAGCAAGGGGGAGGGCCACAACCCCCCCACACCAGCCAATAGGTCACCACAGCCACAGTCAAAGGAGGACTCTGAGGAGAAACCACCAGCTGCTGTCCCTGTAGGCAGATTTAGGCATGCACAGTATGCCCTTGCTTTGGCTAAGAGGCAAAGCATAACACATTCACTGGCCACTAGGGACCTAATACCTTTCTCCTACTCATATACATATATTAAAATTGATGCCAGGCCACTCACACAACTTTCACCTAGCCATGAATTGGCTCTGTACTGCTTGCATCAGACAGAGTCAGCCCTGAACTAAAAGTGTCAACTGCTGCATTTGCAAGGTAAGATCTGAATCTAGACTGTATTCTTGAAAGTTATTGTGACATATCCTTGTATCTCTTAACTTGGTACAGTAAGCAAGTAAATAATGGTGGATGTATACCGAAATTATATTAAAATGGGACTACAGACACTTATTTTACTAAATATATATCCATTTGTAATTATTAGTTCTCAGGCATGAAACATTCACACAGTCATATCTCTTGCAGGATACTGGTAAATCATTCAAGAGAGAAGTTAGAAAGTGAGGCTACACATTGCAGTTTCTGACTTCAGACTTGTTTGTGTCATAACAGTAAGTGCTTTGTGCCCCCCCCCCCAAAAGAGGAGTGTACTCTTGTACCTGCCATATCAATAACTCAGCTATGCTATCCCCAAACCCACAGTATGTGCGTGTTCATGTCACAGTTAATATCCTCATACATTTTATGGACAATGTTATAAATGTATATATTTATTTATTTATTGATTGATTGATTTATTGGCATTTGTTTACTGGGAAAGTCCATTGAGCCAACAGAGCCCATTCTCAGTGGAGGCCTGGGGAGAAAATCTCCACATGAAACACAAACAGTATACATAGTGGATCAAGATCATTTTGAGTATATGCAGGACCAATGCAGGAACAGATTTCTAAACAGTAGAACACTTAGGGTATATACAACACTTGATACACTCTTAATTAAACAAATTACAGTTTAGTATAACTGTGGCTTGACGTATAAGTATGGGTGAATGCAAAAAAATTATGTACACAACTAGATACACACAATAAACTAAATTGCTATGTAATACATCTATAGTTGATATAGTATTATGGATGAAAATAAGATGCCAAGCCTACAGAAGATGAACTGAGATTTAGAGCTGGGGATGAAATTTAGAGGCTATGGTGATTATAGTATAGGAGAGGAAAATAAGTGGTAGAATATGAGAAGGAAATGTAGGAAGTTACTAGTGTCAACAGTAGCGGTAGAAAGAATAGCGGTAATAGAGATGGAGTTTGGGTGATAATGTCATTAGTAGTAATAGAAATATGTGAGTAACAAGGAAATAAGGGAAATAGTAGGAAGGCCCTAAGATCTATTTAATGGCTGGAGGAGGCTTAGTGCAGTTACAAATCCATTTGGAATAGAGGTGTGTGCATAAGTTGATTTTAAAGGAGAATATACATTGCATAGTGCAAATGGCTGAGGGATGGCTGTTCCAGGTTTTAGCTATTACACAGGAGTATAGTAGCTGACCAGAGGATAGTTTAGGTTTCTGAATTTTGAGGAGGTGTTGGTTTTCTGATCTTAGGCACCTATTGTGGTTATAATGGGAGAATAAGGACTTTAGAGCAGGACAGTCTCATTGGTTTAGTAAGTAATTTGTGTGTGGCTGTTAACTGGAGATAAGTAAGGTAGTGGGGGAATTTGACCCAGTTTAATGTTTTTAGAGGGATGTGGAGGTGGGTGGAATGGTGCTTGTTGCCAATTTGGCTGTCTTGATGTAGCTTATTTCTAGTTTAGATTTAGGGCCATAGTTAATGTGAAATTGAATAGGAGAATGGGGGACATAAAACAGCTCACAGAACTAATAGAATCCTGATGGATTATAGAATTCATGGCACACAGGAGCCCGGTTCTAAATGACGTTGTCCCTATGAAACCCACCTTAAAAAATAGGCAGGTTTTTTACTAGTGTTTGATTGGTGGTTTCTTAGTTTAAATTGTGGTCTGAAATGTTTGTTCTTTATCTGATGAAGGGTTAACACCCGAAAGCGCTAATCGTTTTGATATTCTGTTTTTTACTTGGTTTTAAATAAATTGCTTTTTAGATACACAACAGTATTCTACCAGGGATTTTTGTTGATTTGCATAGTTCTTTATTCGTATCCTCTGGTTGAATCATCAGCATCGAGCATTGTTTTTTGGACTTCGTTTAGATTTGAGGGAGGACTGTAGGTTAGTAGAGGGGCACCATAGACTAGAGAAGGAAGTAGTAAGTGGAAGCAAGTACTTGTTTTGTGGGGAGAGAGAGGAAATGTTTATGTCTGTAGAGTTGTCCCAGTTTTCGTGAGTTTTACTGATGTTATTTTACAAGTGTAGGTTAAAGTTTAGGTTTTTATCACTTATAACACCCAACAATTTGGCTTGGGTGACTAATTCAATGTTTGTGTGCTTAAAGAGATTATGTGGAACTGAGATTTATTAATGGGTGTTTTTCTTTGGGGTGAATATTATGAGTTTGGTTTTATTTGGATTTAAAGACAGGTGGTTATTATGGAGCCAAGTCTCTACTGAGGTAAATGCTAATTGAGTAATACACTGCAATTCAGCTGAATTTTCAGAAGAGCAGATTATAATAGAGTCATCTGCATACTGAACAAGAGACCCTTATTAGAATGATAGGTGAAGGTTGTTGATGATAATCATAATATGGAGACTTGGGGAACCCATTGGGGTTATGGATTTATGGGGATATAGAGTGTTGCCATTTTACAGCATGTTCTTTGTCAGATAGGTAACTTTTGAACCAGTTTAGAGACAGAGTAGATAGACTAATGTTAGAAGGTTGAGAAAGGAGGAGTGTATGAGAGATAGTATCAAAGACTTTAGACAAATCCAGAAATAATGTAGAGACAATTTTCCTTGAGTCTCAGGATTTATTAACTAGGTCCATAAAGGATATTAGTGCAGTTTAAGTACTATGACCAGGTCTGAAACCATGCTAAGTTTCAAAAAGGATTCAATTTTTGAGAAGGAATTATAGAAGCTGCTTGTGTAGGAGTTTAGATATGGGGGATAGAAAAGCTACTGGGCAGAAACTGGAAATATCTTTTGAAGTACCCCCTATATGGAAAGGTAATATGTTTTTCCAGAGGTTTGGGATATAGGATTCTTGGACAGATCTATTGATGAGAATGCTAATGGGGTAAGCAACAGTGTCTGAACTGAATTTTAGCTATTCTGTGGGTATGACATCTGCTGCTTTTGAGCTGGGCTTTAATTTCAGTAGAAGTTGTTTTATGGATGCTGTAGGAACAGTAGAAAGTTTGAATTCTGGCAAGCAATTAGGTTTAGATAAGTTTGTATAGGTGAATGAGGGAGAATGGGTCAAGGTAGTAGTTTGGCCAAATGTGCTTGTAGTGGAGAGAGAATGCAGGGGCTGTGTCTGCTGAGAGAGATGAGTATTGCTTAGGGAGTTAGCTGCGGTGATAGGTTGAGGGAATGTGGCTGTGATATTAGCTATAGTGTCTACGAAGTAAGAGGTGAAAATGCTTGCTATTTGTCATTATGTTTTATCAGGGGCAAGGATTATTTTTTGTGCCAGGGTTTAGGAGAGTATTAATGAAGGACCAGAACAGCTGTGGGATATTTTTGTGTTTTTTTGAAGGTTCAAGTAGTATTCTTTCTAGTCTTTGGATACAAGCATTTTTGTCTGATTACAAAGTTGTTTGTTCTTTAAAAAGTCTGAATTGTTCTTGTGTTTGTGCCATAGCTTCCAGGTTTTATCCCTAGTTATCATTATTTCCTTAGTAGATTTAGTTAAACAAGGAGCATGGTTATTTTTTTTATTTTTTAATACGGCTGGATGTGAGGCTGTCTAGCATTGTTAGAAAGGTAGTGATAAAGCTGTGCAGGGCTTCATCTCGGGAAAGAGCTTTTAAGTTATTCCAATTTAGGCTTTTTAGGATATTGTTGAATGTGTGAGGGTTGAATTTGGATAGATTTGTGACATGTTTAAAGTGATTTTTTTTGTGAAAGGGGGATAGGCTTGTGTAATGATGGCAAGAAGGTGATCACTTATCGAGTTGGAGATAGTGCCAGCTGATGTTATTTTAGTTGGCTCAGAGACTAGAATCCAGTCTAAGATGGTTCCTTCAATGGTTCTATTATTATAACTAGTGGGGGTGGAGATTAGTTGGGTATAGAGAAACAGGTTAGTAGTGGTGAATGGAGATTTTGATGAAATATTAGACCAATTAATATTCACATCACCTAGGATTATGATTTCATTTTTTATAGTATGGGAGGCCCAGGATAATATTTCTTCTAGAATAGGTATGTTATTACCGTATATATAGAACTATGATACAGAGATTTCTGAAGTTATTAACTTTTAGAAAGAAGACCAAAATTTCTGTATTTAGGAATTGTGGGACTGGACAACATCCCAGGCTGCATTTTACATGGACTTCAGAACGAGCTGGTTCCCCACCTAGGTAACATGTTCAATCATATCCTCACATCAGGCTTTGTGCCCACTGAATGGTGGACAGCAACAGTTATCTCACTCCACAAAGGGGGAGCCACCAGTGATCCTGTGAACTATAGCACTATTAGCCTGACGAGGCTAGTCTGTAAGGCCATGGAATGTATCATCATGGAACTCATAAACAAAGACATTGGTAACCTCCAAACTCTGGACCCCACCCATTTCAGGTTTGTGAAAGGCAGATCATGCCTTCTGAACCTGATCGACTTCTTTGAGGAAGTCACCAAAGCTGTAAACGAGGCTAAGGTGGTTCACATAGCCTATCTTGACCCCATCAAGGCTTTCAACACCATCCCCCATTCTGGAATTATAGCTAAATTCACTACATTAGGTATAAATCCCTACATCACAAGATGGGTTGCCAACTGGCTCACTGACAGAACCCACAATGTAAAAGTTGCAGACTCCAAATCTGACTTCAGACCAGTGACAAGTGGAGTAACACAGGGTTCAGTCCTGGGAACTCTCCTGTTTGGTATCTACTTCTCTGAAGTACAGGCTAACACAGAAGGCCTTTGGCTATTGAAGTTCACAGATGACTGCAAACTAGGAGCCATAGTCGAGTCCCCAAATGATGTGGATATCCTACCGAAGGGCCTCACTGAGACAGATGCCTGATGTCAGAGCCATAGCCTCAAACTCAATGCCAAAAAGTGCATTTTCATCCCCTAAATCTCTGTACCCATGAACTACCATATAGGTGGCAGTCTACTTAACGCTGAATGTGTGATAAGAGACCTTGGGACCCAGGTGGACAGTAGTCTCTCCTTTGATAATCATAACACCACATTAGTCAGAACATCCTTCTACGTGGCACACCTCATTACAGAAGGGATCTCATCCAGGAAAAAAGAGGTCATTGTTCCCCTCTACTCGACACTCATTAGACCCATTATAGAGTACAATGCCCCTTTTGGAATGTATGTCACAAGACATCTGCAGCAGCTGGAAAGGTCACAGAAGTACCTCACAAAGAAGATTACTGGCCTCAAACAGATGCCCTACACTGACCATCTCAAAAAAATGCAGCTTTACTCCATAGCATATCACCTACTCCGAGGTGATCTCTGCCTAACATAAAGCTATGTCAAATCCAGAGCTGTTGGACCTGCTACACCTAAAGAAATCCCATTCCCTCTGAGCTACATGCTCTATGGACCTAAACCTTGACACCACAATAAACAGGGCATGCTGGAGGGATAGATTCCTGTCCAAGAGACTTCCCATACTCTGGAACAAGCTACCCATCTATGTCAAGCAAAGTTCCTCATTAGCACTCCTCAAGAAAAATCTTGATGATTGGATGGGAAATAGGAAATACACCCTGGGGATCACTTCTGTGGCTTTGCTTGACAGGGGCGCAAGAAAATAACTTTCTTGGGTGGCATAAGCCAGGGAACCCTGTTAGCTAGGCGTACTTAGGCCCTTGGTCCGATAGCCTAGTATCTACCTTTTGAACCTATAAAAGAAGTAAAGTGTAAAGGCCCAGTCTAACTTTCAGAGTGCTACATGAGCTGGAGATTGTAGAATGCTACAAGGTTGACAGGGACACATTACAAGAACTCTGTGAGTTTTGTTGCCCTCAACTCAGAGCCAGAGTTAACCAAGGGGAATCTATCCCAATGGAAACTAAGGTATGTGTAGCCCTTAGAACATTAACTACAGGTACTTTTCAAAGACCAACTGGGGACATGATGAGTGTGTAACAGGCATCAGCATCCAGGATCCTTCACCCTATCCTGGATGTTATGCTCATACATGCCAGTCAGCACATATATTTTCCTGTTCTGCTGATGAGAGGGCCAGCAATATGCAGCAGTTCTACTGTGTAGCGCACTACCCTGAAGTACTGGGTGCCACAGATTGTACTCATGTACACATCAAGGTGCCATCTGCTGAGCAGGGTAGAATCTACATTAACCGCACAGGATACCACTCCATCAACTGCCAAGTCATGTGCAATTGCCAGGGGATTATCCTGAATGCATGTGCTGACAACCCTGACAGTTATGACCCCCGTATCTGACACACATCACAGCTGTATCAGTTGTTTGCTAGGGGGACATCCCACAGGGCAATTTACTGGGGGTTGCTGGCTGCGCCCTGGAACTGTGGATAATGACACCCATCCGAAGTACACATACACCCACAGAAGAATGTCATGATGAGATACACACTCAAATGGAAACATCATAGAGCATGCATTTGGGCTGCTGAAGTCACGGTTCCAGTGTCTAGATAGAGCACTGCAGTATAATACATGCACATGTACACAGACATTCACAGTGTGTGCTATGCTCCACTATCTGATACTGCAGAAACAGCTGCAGGTGAATCAGCAAGGGGAACGGCCACAACGCCCCCCACACCAGCAAATAGGTCACCACAGCCACAGTCAAAGGAGGACTCTGAGGAGAAACCACCAGCTGCTGTCCCTGTAGGCAGATTTAGGCATGCTCAGTATGCCCTTGCTTTGGCTAAGAGGCAAAGCGTAGCACATTCACTGGCCACTAGGGACCTAATACCTTTCTCCTACTCATATACATATATTAAAATTGATGCCAGGCCACTCACACAACTTTCACCTAGCCATGAATTGGCTCTGTACTGCTTGCATCAGACAGAGTCAGCCCTGAACTAAAAGTCTCAACTGCTGCATTTGCAAGGTAAGACCTGAATCTAGACTGTATTCTTGAAAGTTATTGTGACATATCCTTGTATCTCTTAACTTGGTACAGTAAGCAAGTAAATATTGGTGGATGTATACCGAAATTATATTAAAATGGGACTACAGACACTTATTTTACTAAATATACATCCATTTGTAATTATTAGTTCTCAGGCATGAAACATTCACACAGTCATATCTCTTGCAGGATACTGGTAAATCATTCAAGAGAGAAGTTAGAAAGTGAGGCTACACATTGCAGTTTCTGACTTCAGACTTGTTTGTGTCATAACAGCAAGTGCTTTGTGCCCCCCCCAAAAGAAGAGTGTATTCTTGTACCTGCCGTATCAGTAACTCAGCTATGCTATCCCCAAACCCACAGTATGTGCGTGTTCATGCCACAGTTAATATCCTCATACATTTTATGGACAATGTTATAAATGTATATATTTATTTATTGATTGATTGATTGATTTATTGGCATTTGTTTACTGGGAAAGTCCATTGAGCCAAAAGAGCCCATTCTCAGTGGAGGCCTGGGGAGAAAATCTCCACATGAAACACAAACAGTATACATAGTGGATCAAGATCATTTTGAGTATATGCAGGACCAATGCAGGAACAGATTTCTAAACAGTAGAACACTTAGGGTATATACAACACTTGATACACTCTTAATAAAACAAATTACAGTTTAGTATAACTGTGGCTTGACGTATAAGTATGGGTGAATGCAAAAAAATTATGTACACAACTAGATACACACAATAAACTAAATTGCTATGTAATACATCTATAGTTGATACAGTATTATGGATGAAAATAAGATGCCAAGCCTACAGAAGATGAACTGAGATTTAGAACTGGGGATGAAATTTAGAGGCTATGGTGATTATAGTATAGGAGAGGAAAATAAGTGGTAGAATATGAGAAGGAAACATGTAGGAAGTTACGAGTGTCAACAGTAGCGGTAGAAAGAATAGCGGTAATAGAGATGGAGTTTGGGTGATAATGTCATTAGTAGTAATAGAAATATTTGAGTAACAAGGAAATGAGGGAAATAGTAGGAAGGCCCTAAGATCTATTTAATGGCTGGAGGAGGCTTAGTGCAGTTACAAATCCATTTGGAATAGAGGTGTGTGCATAAGTTGATTTTAAAGGAGAATATACATTGCATAGTGCAAATGGCTGAGGGATGGCTGTTCCAGGTTTTAGCTATTACACAGGAGTATAGTAGCTGACCAGAGGATAGTTTAGGTTTCTGAATTTTGAGGAGGTGTTGGTTTTCTGATCTTAGGCACCTATTGTGGTTATAATGGGAGAATAAGGACTTTAGAGCAGGACAGTCTCATTGGTTTAGTAAGTAATTTGTGTGTGGTTATTAACTGGAGATAAGTAAGGTAGTGGGGGAATTTGACCCAGTTTAATGTTTTAGAGGGATGCGGAGGTGGGTGGAATGGTGCTTGTTGCCAATTTGGCTGTCTTGATGTAGCTTATTTCGAGTTTAGATTTAGGGCCATAGTTAATGTGAAATTGAATAGGAGAGGGGGGACATAAAACAGCTCACAGAACTAATAGAATCCAGATGGATTATAGAATTCATGGCACACAGGAGCCCGGGACTAAATGACGTTGTCCCTATGAAACCCACCTTAAAAAATAGGCGGGTTTTTTACTAGTGTTTGATTGGTGGTTTCTTAGTTTAAATTGTGGTCTGAAATGTTTGTTCTTTATCTGATGAAGGGTTAACACCCGAAAGCGCTAATCGTTTTGATATTGTTTTTTACTTGGTTTTAAATAAATTGCTTTTTGGATACACAACAGTATTCTACCAGGGATTTTTGTTGATTTGCATAGTTCTTTATTCGTATCCTCTGGATGAATCATCAGCATCGAGCATTGTTTTTTGGACTTAGTTTAGATTTGAGGGAGGACTGGAGGTTAGTAGAGGGGCACCATAGACTAGGGAAGGAAGTAGTAAGTGGAAGCAAGTACTTGTTTTGTGGGGAGAGAGAGGAAATGTTTATGTCTGTAGAGTTGTCCCAGTTTACGTGAGTTTTACTGATGTTATTTTACAAGTGTAGGTTAAAGTTTAGGTTTTTATCACTTATAACACCCAACAATTTGGCTTGGGTGACTAATTCAATGTTTGTGTGCTTAAAGAGATTATGTGGAACTGAGATTTATTAATGGGTGTTTTTCTTTGGGGTGAATATTATGAGTTTGGTTTTATTTGGATTTAAAGACAGGTGGTTATTATGGAGCCAAGTCTCTACTGAGGTAAATGCCAATTGAGTAATACACTGCAATTCAGCTGAATTTTCAGAAGAGCAGATTATAATAGAGTCATCTGCGTACTGAACAAGAGACCCTTATTAGAATGATAGGTGAAGGTTGTTGATGATAATCATAATATGGAGACTTGGGGAACCCATTGGGGTTATGGATTTATGGGGATATAGAGTGTTGCCATTTTACAGCATGTTCTTTGTCAGATAGGTAACTTTTGAACCAGTTTAGAGACAGAGTAGATAGACTAATGTTAGAAGGTTGAGAAAGGAGGAGTGTATGAGAGATAGTATCAAAGACTTTAGACAAATCCAGAAATAATGTAGAGACAATTTTCCCTGAGTCTCAGGATTTATTAACTAGGTCCATAAAGGATATTAGTGCAGTTTAAGTACTATGACCAGGTCTGAAACCATGCTAAGTTTCAAAAAGGATTCAATTTTTGAGAAGGAATTATAGAAGCTGCTTGTGTAGGAGTTTAGATATGGGGGATAGAAAAGCTACCGGGCAGAAACTGGAAATATCTTTTTAAGTACCCCCTATATGGAAAGGTAATATGTTTTTCCAGAGGTTTGGGATATAGGATTCTTGGACAGATCTATTGATGAGAATGCTAATGGGGTAAGCAACAGTGTCTGAACTGATTTTTAGCTATTCTGTGGGTATGACATCTGCTGCTTTTGAGCTGGGCTTTAATTTCAGTAGAAGTTGTTTTATGGATGCTGTAGGAACAGTAGAAAGTTTGAATTCTGGCAAGCAATTAGGTTTAGATAAGTTTGTATAGGTGAATGAGGGAGAATGGGTCAAGGTAGTAGTTTGGCCAAATGTGCTTGTAGTGGAGAGAGAATGCAGGGGCTGTGTCTGCTGAGAGAGATGAGTATTGCTTAGGGAGTTAGCTGCGGTGATAGTTTGAGGGAATGTGGCTGTGATATTAGCTATAGTGTCTACGAAGTAAGAGGTGAAAATGCTTGCTATTTGTCATTATGTTTTATCAGGGGCAAGGATTATTTTTTGTGCCAGGGTTTAGGAGAGTATTAATGAAGGACCAGAACAGCTGTGGGATATTTTTGTGTTTTTTGAAGGTTCAAGTAGTATTCTTTCTTGTCTTTGGATACAAGCATTTTTGTCTGATTACAAAGTTGTTTGTTCTTTAAAAAGTCTGAATTGTTCTTGTGTTTGTGCCATAGCTTCCAGGTTTTATCCCTAGTTATCATTATTTCCCTAGTAGATTTAGTTAAACAAGGAGCATGGTTATTTTTTTTTATTTTTTAATACGGCTGGGTGTGAGGCTGTCTGGCATTGTTAGAAAGGTAGTGATAAAGCTGTGCAGGGCTTCATCTCGGGAAAGAGCTTTTAAGTTATTCCAATTTAGGCTTTTTAGGATATTGTTGAATGTGTGAGGGTTGAATCTGGATAGATTTGTGACATGTTTAAAGTGATTTTTTTTTGTGGAAGGGGGATAGGCTTGTGTAATGAAGGCAAGAAGGTGATTACTTATCGAGTTGGAGATAGTGCCAGCTGATGTTATTTTAGTTGGCTCAGAGACTAGAATCCAGTCTAAGATGGTTCCTTCAATGGTTCTATTATTATAACTAGTGGGGGTGGAGATTAGTTGGGTATAGAGAAACAGGTTAGTAGTGGTGAATGGAGATTTTGATGAAATATTAGACCAATTAATATTCACATCACCTAGGATTATGATTTCATTTTTTATAGTATGGGAGGCCCAGGATAATATTTCTTCTAGAATAGGTATGTTATTACCGGGGGTATATATAGAACTATGATACAGAGATTTCTGAAGTTATTAACTTTTAGAAAGAAGACCAAAATTTCTGTATTTAGGAATTGTGGGATGTGACCAGTAAATAGGAGAATGTTAGGAGAATTTGAGAATAGGATGGCAATACCACCTCCTTTCTTGCTATCAACCCTTATTACACTATAGTTGGGAGGGAGAAATTGTATACCTTTTAAGTTGGGCTTTAGCCATGTGTCTGTGATAGGTAGGATGTCTGTTTTATTATCAGCTAAACAGACATGCAGGTCAGAGGTTTTATTGCAAATGCTTTGAAGGTTAATAGTAGTTTTGTGTAGTGCATTTAGAGGGGGTTGTCAAGAAAGGGGGATTGGTGGGGAGTTCAGGATGGTGGTCGTCTAAGAATCACCCTCTATGGCTAGCTCCATCTACACTGATTAGGTTAAACCTATCATCTTATGATTTTATGATCTAGAATCTTGTGCAAGCAAACTTTTAAGCCTAGTTTTGAATATTCAGGGCTTCTTAAATTAAACTAATGATTCTGATGCTCTAAATCTGCTCGTTTCTAACCAACAATTCTAATCTAACGAAGCTACGCGTGGCTACATAGAGGCCCAAACTTTCAGCACCAGTTTAACTGACAGCACACATGAGGTTAAAATCGGACCTCGCAATGCCAAAGGAAATTGAAGCTATGGATTCTCAGACCATAAAATCTAAATTATCAGCTATTTCTCCATCTCCTGAAAAAGAAGCAAAGAGGCTAAGGTCATCCAAATTGATGTAGGAACAGCCAACTCAAAGTAAACAGAAGACCGAAGGTGCGCTACAAATGGATGAACTAAAGAGTGTTCTGTTACCTTTGCTAACAGCTATACAAGAATTGACAATGAAAATGAGCTCTTTTGACTCCTCTATTAACAAAATAGCTGATCGGCTAGACCTGGTGGAAGGAAGATCAAAAGCTAATGAATTTGAAATTGACCACATAAAGGAACAACCACAAATGAAAGATAAAATGATCAACGATATACAAACAACGTTAGTGGACTTTGCGGCTAGGAGTAGAAGGAATAATCTGATTATCAGAGGTCTATCGGAAAAGCATGAACCAAACTAACTACTTGATGCTGTTACACAAATCTTCAACAACTTTTGCCATGAAAATAGTTCTCCGTCTAAATTCATCATAGAGAGAGCTCACAGAGCTTTGCGGAAACAGCAAACCATGGTACCACCGAGACCAGTATATGTCAAATTACTTAATCACCAGGATGTACAAACTATTTTACTAGCCTTCAAGAAAACAAACCATTTTACCTGGAATAATCAACAAATTGTCATATCTCAAGACCTGCCCCTGGAAATAAGAGAAAAACGACGTATGCTTTCCCCCTACTGTGCCAACCTCATTTCCGGCAAAATTAAATTCCAAATGAAATTTCCTTCATTACTCTCATTCACATACAAGGAAACAAAGTTCTACATGTCTAAAGAAGTGGATCCTATTTTTATGAAATGCTTCGGTACAGCTCCCTCCATTCGGTGAAGCCCTTAACTAACTCTTTTCACCTACCGATGGTTTTTGTTGCTGGTCCAAAATGTGGTCGCTAGGTCCACATTTGTATGAAAATACTTCTGTCTTTATGTAATCTAATTTTTTAAGTCTCCCTCAATATGATAGGAACCTTTACTGAGTTTCTGTTGCTTGGGAGATCTTTAATTATGCAACTATCCGAACTTTAATAGATGCACTCCTAAAAACGGAAGTATAGTGACTCACATCCTCTGTTGTCCTGAAATGGATACACAGTTAGAAGAATGCTACCATCGTTTAATATAAAGGTCACTTGCACCTGAAAGATATGGTAACTAAGGATTCCTAAAAACCTTGTATTCATTGCTTTGTTAAG
The DNA here is from genome assembly GCF_019279795.1 of Protopterus annectens. Taxonomy (NCBI): domain Eukaryota; kingdom Metazoa; phylum Chordata; order Ceratodontiformes; family Protopteridae; genus Protopterus; species Protopterus annectens. The sequence continues at coordinate 1,147,345,892 of NC_056726.1, read as the reverse complement.
GGTTTACCAATTCCATCCTGACTCTTTCCTAGCAGCTAAGCATGGCAGAAACATTTCTTCCTAATCCTTGGTTTCAGGTGCTTCAATTCCATATGGCAAATTAACCTGATGATGTGATGCCGGGTATGTGAAAAACAGCTTATTATTAATTTGCCCAGTCTGAGTAGCTAAATCATTAACTTTTATCCCTTAAATGCTAATTGATTGCAACTTGATTTGACTGAGACATGACAGTTTAGAATTGGTAGATTAGCTACTTCATGGGAACTGCCGTATCCTGCTAATTTTGATGACTGCTGGGTCTGATATATACCCTTTTATAAATATTCTAGTAGATGCTCAGGAGGAAGCCCAACCATTAAACTAGTTGTTTTATTCTTTTATTGTTAATTCCTAGTTACTTCTTGAACTTTAGTTAACTCTATGTGTGACAAATACTGTTGTTTTCCTGAATTTTCTAACTGGAGATTACTTAAAACATTGTACAAGATCTAACTGGATTTAATTGACCTTTTTCATATTAGGTGTCTCTACTGTCTTTGGAAGCTTTATGGAGTTACTAAATAGGGTTGTAGATGGCCTTGTTGGTAACTAGTTACATGTTGTATAATATTTGTAAATATTATAGGTTTTTATTTAATTTTTTTTTTTTGCTACTAATTGTTAAATATACGATAGATTTTTGCTCTTCTTATTTCTATTTTTATCTCTCAAGGGTAGAGGTCATGTGGATAGGCACGGGGTTAACATTGAGGGATTTTTTGTGCCATAATACATATGGTGCTGTTACTGACAATCTTTTTGTAATTCTTATGCTAATATTTACCCCATATAACAATGCTTTTATATCATTTTAAACTTTTTCCAAATGCTTTTGGATAAAACTTGGAATATTTCCTCTTGGAACGTAAGGGGGATCCATGAGAAAAACAAGAAAAATATGGTGTTACATCTTCTATATAAGTCCCAGTCAGATCTTTGCTTCCTGCAAGAAACACATATGTTAGATGAAGAATGGGCAAAAGAGAAAAACAGAAAATGGATTGCAGACATTATTCCCTCGGGTACCAACCATAACTCCAAGGGAGTGGCAATTATCATCAAAAATTCTTTTAAACCTATAATTGTGACAAAAGGAGCTGATCAAGAGGGGAGGTGGTGTTACTTTACATGTATATCACACAACTTAACTAAACCTGTACTCTTTTTTAAATCTTTATGGACCTTGCTCAGGGCAACTAGAGTTTATCATGAAGGTATATAGCTTTCTACTTACGTTCCCAAATCACTTAGTTATCTTGGGAGGGGACTGCAATATGGTTCAAGATCCTAACATTGACCGCTCCAATAAGACTAGGATCTATAATACCCAAGACTCATTAGCCTTATCAGAGTTAATAATGGATTTTGACCTAATGGATCCTATCTCATTCGGATCTGACTCAGGGGAAAAATAATTTTTTCACCTACTTCTCAAAATGTCATCATTCCTGGTCCCGCATAGACTTCTTCTTAATCTCCAACACTTTAGTTAAAAGGCAAATTAAACTCACTACTGAACCTAGATTCCTTTCCGATCATTCAAGATTAATCCTAGAGATAGATTTTGATAATAACTTGTCCCCATCTTACAAAGCATATAATTGGTCCCTTAATAGTAATTTACTAAAGAGTCAATCAATAATCTTAGAAATCACCTGTACCTTAAAAGAATTATTTTCTACCTCCTACGATAGTGATATCCCCTTCGATGTTAGATGAGTGGCATGTAAAGTGGTGATTAGAGGTATCCTTATTAGGAAAGCTAGCTTTCTTCAGAAACAGAACAAAGATAAGTTAACCAACTTAGCCACAGAGATTAAGACCCTGGATAACAAACTGCAAGCTAACTACTCCTTAGAAATTGAAAAAGAACTGCAACTTAAACAAAAAGAACTGTTTGAATATCACCAATCCATCATATCTCTGCAAGAATTGTGGTACATATCTAGATACTCCGAATCCTTACAAACTCCTTCTAAGGCTCTCATTAGGCTAATACTTAACACACCTAAAGCCTCCAGAATCACGTATATCTTCCATAACAACACGGTCTATAAATCTGATGCTCAAATTATACAACTGTTTCACAAGATATACTCAGATATCTATGCTAGCAATAACACGCTACCTAAGTGTGATGAGATGGAAAAATTCCTAAGCGAACTTACCTTTCCTAAATTAATTGACTCCCAGAGATGCCTTTTATCAGCCCTGATAACTTTGTCAGAAATTATCAAAGTCATTGACAACCTCAAGATTGGTCAGGCTCCAGGTCCAGATGGCTATTCATCTGACTTCTTCAAAGCATTTAAAAGTACCCTTGCTCCCATTTTACTCAAACTTTTTGAATCTGTTGCTAATATAGGAAAACAGACCTGTACATCAACCACTCAAAAACTATACTAATTCCCAAAAATACCTTGGATAAAACTAACGTAAACAACTATAGGCCAATCTCCCTTATGAACACAGATATAAAAATCCTTTCAGCCATTTTAGCATACAGACTTAAAAAAACTATGCATGCTTTGATATCTCCGGAACAGGCGGGCTTTATGCCTAACAGACATACATGGGACAACACCTTAGCACTAGAAACCATAATTAATCTCACGAAAAATAAAAGGAACCCTAGATATGCTTTGGTGCTAGATGCTTGCAAAGCATTCAATCGGATAAACTGGAATTTTTTGTTTTTGGCTCTATCGAGATTTGATATCTCTCCTGATTTTATCAACTTGATCAAAATACTATATAATAGCGCATACACTCGCTTGCGTATAAATAAGCAAGACTCATAACCGATAAAGATCACAAACGTTACTAGACAAGGATGCCCTCTTTCTCCCTTACTATTTAATTTATATTTAGAAACCTTCTTCCTGCTTATTTTGCAAAAAACCTATCACTCAATTCCTAGAATTCTTAACACTAAAATCAGTTTTACAGCCTTTGCCAATGATCTACATCTTTATTTTGAGCACCCCATGTCTGACACTAAGAAAATTACTAAATCTTTATACTCCTTTACCTCTATTTCGGATTACCAAATTAACCAAAACAAATCCTTTATTTTCCCGATCAATCCCCTAGCACACAAACAACACTTATTCCCTGAATTTGCTTTTCATATAGACTATTTCTTTAAAATATCTAGGAGTTTCTTATGATCACTCTTCTTCTTCTCTTTTGCAGTCTAACTTATCCAAAGTCTGGTCCTCCATTTCCCAAGACATGTCAAGATGGCAACACTTAAAACTTCCAGTGTTAACAAAAATTTCTATTATTAAAATGAATGTACTCCCTAGACTTCTTTATCATCTTAACTCTTCTTTATCTTCGGTTTCAACTCTTTTTCTCAACAGAATTCATAAATCTTTTGCAAAATTAATTTGGCACCCTAAATCTGTTAGAATTTCATATCAAAGGCTTACTTTATCTAAATCGTTAGGGGGATTGGCATTGCCCAATCTCTTATTATACTACAGAATTATCCACGCAAATTGAATACTTACTATTGCTAACCATCATCAGAACCCGTCTACACGTACCCCCTTATGGATTAAAATGTGGTATAACCATGCTCTTAAACATGACCTTAACCCTTGAGCTTTGCCTTTCTTAAACAAATTTAACCTTAAGAAACTAAAATCACATCACTCTTTGACGGGGTTAATTAAGACTCTACAGGAGCTCTTCCAATCTCTTAACCTAAGTAATGCTCTTCTAATATTTCAACCTATCTGTCTTAACCCAAACTTAGTGATGAGTGGTAAAATGATCAACTTAACTAACTACCCATTTATTAGGGACTTAACTTTATGGGATATACACAAACTTAACCACCTTTCACTAACAGATTTCCGAGATACTTTGGCATTGCCCAAAAAATATACTATTATCTTAAGACAACTAAGGGAGTTCACCTCATCCTTTTTTATCAGCTACCCCAGCTCTGAAGTGGACCATAATCGCATAGCAGATTTATTACAAAACTTATAGAGTAGAAAACACATGATTTCTATAGCTTATAAAGCTTTTTCTTTGTCTCTGAATCAAGGGAAAATTATGTTTGTGGAATACTGGGAACAACAGAGCGCCAACTTGACTCTACAACAGAAGACTCTATCAATAAAGCTTACCCTTAAGTATTCTCCATTTAAAAAACTCATGTACACACAATTCATGATCACTAATAACTTATATTTAACTCCAGTCCGTATGAATAAATTTAACCCGTATGTCTCTTCTTCCTGCTCCTGTTGCTCCTCTCCCCATACTGATATTATCCACATTTTGTGGTTCTGCAGATACTCTCACAGTATTTGGTGTTCTCTCAAAGTAAGGCTCGATAAAATGGGATACCATAAATCCACCTTTTCCTGGGAGATGGCCTTACTACACATTACTAGTCTTAAAATACCCAAGCTGAAACTTAGGGATCTAATTACACTCTGTCTTCTAATAAAATTCTATATCACCAAACACTGGATTGATCACTCTAAATTGTCATGGAGGGACTTTAAAAATCTGGCAATTAAGTATATTATGTCCCAAAAACTGATAATAATTGATCCCCACAAACGAGCATCATATCAGGAATTATGGGACTTTATTTTTCTCCTTTTAATGGACTAATCTTGAACACCACTTATATAGCTTGTTTTGCCCCTTACTCATTACTGTCTGCCCTAACCAGACTTATCTGTACAGGGGGTTGCCCCCCCAGGGTGTTCCTGAACATGGATGTTATCCATTGTTTGCGTCTTAAACTCCCTTCATTTCCTCAATATTTGGCAAGCTGGGTGGGCTATTATAATAAGGTAGATGTTATACCTATACTATTTTTTTAAAATTTAGCATTTGGAGTCTGCATTTTGTACAGCACTGTTCCTGTTTTTTTTTTCTTTTTTTCTTTCTGATGCATATTGGCACGTATGTATATAGGTTATGATTTTTAACCATTGAGGTGTTAAGGCTTAAGTATAGCTTACTATTTGTTGTATTCATGTATTTTTTCTATTGTGTCTGTTGTACTTATCAAAATAAATAAAATGTGTTTCGAAAAAAAAGAAAGAAAGGGGGATTGGTGGTAAAGGGACCGGGGTTGGGATGGATGTCACCACATTGGACTAATGCTAAGAAAATATAAGAAAGTCAATGAGCAAAGGTGGTTAGTTTAGAGCTGATAAAGTCAAAAAAAGGGAGTAGGTATAGCTAAAGTTGTAAATAGAGCTTGTGGGAAGGATGTACATTTTAGAGTAGAGTAGTGGGGTTATAGAAAAGAGGCTAAGACTGATTTCTGAGTAGCTATCAGATTGGGGTGTAAGGAGCTAGTTGCAGAAATTGGTTTGATAAATATTAATCTAGAGTTAAATGATTGGAATTGTATAAGAAGAGCTAGTAGTAGTGTGGTAAGGGGTAAGGATAGTGAGTGTGTGAAGTGGAGGGAGCCATGTTGATTGTAGGGGAAGGAGTTAAGTGGACTGAAGTATAGATTAGGAAATAGGCACATGCTGTTGGTTAGTTGACTGAAGTGGGTGTGGCTAGATGAATATTAATCAAAGGAAAGAGGGGGTGGGTGGAAATGGGGGTAGGGGAGGGGAGCAGAGTGAGCCCGAGTGAAGTGAGGGTGACCAGAACAGGTAGAACCAGAGATTGGGAGGACAGCAGAAACAATTAGTGAAGCTGAAAGCAGAAAATTAAAAACAAAGGTCAATAAATAAAGTATTAAAGTGAAATGGAATTAAGGAGAAGAATACAGCTGTTTAGGAGAGATAGTGAGCAGTCATAACAATAGTCTATACTCTGAAAGGGCAGAATTAGAACAATAGGTAAGGTGGGATTAAGAAACTAGGATGAAGTGGGAAAAGAGGAGAAGGAGGAGAGTTTAAGTAGGAATACAGCTTTGTGGTATACAAGCAGCCTAACACATGTAGGTATTTACAGGAATATTGCATGTCTTAGGTAATTGATGAATCACCACAAACACACACATGTAAGACAGAGAGATGTACATTTATAACCATACCTCTCAATCTTTCAGTCCAAGAAATCTAAACAAAGCAAGAAATAATGAGGGGGACAAAGACCCAAAAATATGGACAAATTTTAAATATTGCTCTTATAAACTTAGAAAGTTGTTAGAATATCATGTGTTGCATTGTTATGTATTTTCTGAAGGATATGAAGTCTGAAACTAAAATGTCTGTCATTATTTAGTATTATTTATTGACTTCAGTCCTCAATGATTTGCCAGAAAACCACACATTTTATAAGGAATGGACTAGAAATATGTGGCAAAAATCGTCATTCTGTGAAAATCTGGACAGTTGAGAGGTATGTTTGTAACCATAATTATGACAGGTTGTATGACTACTAACTGCTCTATGTCAAAATATAAGATAGAGAATTACTTGCACATTTTACAGTGATAGCAGTGTACATTCTTATGCAGTTGGTTGTGTGCTGGTTGACCCCAGTTCTGTGGTAGAAAATTGCTTATGTGGCAAAGAGGACTAAGGCAGCCATTCTGTTTGTTGAAGTTGTATTGGTATGAGGGTTCTAATACCAACATAACTAGAAATTTTGGATGTATTCTATCAAATGGTAGTCTGCTTTTACAGACTGTTGCTTATGTGTCTCATACTTTTAATATTTATCCTCTTTGGTTTTAATTCCACATTTGCACAAAGTGCCTCATCTACAGAACATGTTTGAGAAGGCTTATCTAGTTTACGTGAAGCTCGGCATTGCAGAAACAGGGAACAACCAGATAAGATAGATGTCAGACTGCCAAGAACAGAAAGTGTATACATTCAATTATTGCGCCAGTCATTGTGAAATCCCAGCCTAGAGTAGAGACAGGAGTGTGCTATGAGTACAGGTATGTATTACATAATAGTATAATAGTAAGTCTCAGATGTCAGCCTTTACACACTGCTTACCTATGCGCAAACGGATAAAGATGCAAGTACACATGTATGTACACTTAGTTAACTACAGCACACATCCAATGTTTCTTGCACTATTACAGTGTATATAAATATATAGACATATGAAAAGATACAGTATGTTTGTATTGCTCTGTATTTCACAGTTCCTTTGTCTGACCTAAAACTACATGTGGAAACATTGCAAACTGAGGGTAGAGTATAACTATATGTACATATATTTACAATCCACTGATTTGTTTCTCCACCACCAACCACTGTAATCATCAGTACAACTCTGGGGTATCCTTAATTTTTCAACACATACACCAACCACAATACAAAGTGTAATATATAATTTTGTGTGCTCCATTATAGACAGAGCCATTTGGTGATGCTCACAAACTTGCTCTGCCAAACTCAAACAGTGAAATATGCTCAACAAGACTACTAGTGTTATTACACAGCTAGGCTTCTTAACAGTATACTTTTATTAGGCTACTAGCCTCAGAGGACAGTAAGATATGCTGTGCCTATGCAGACCCCTCCAAGCTGTTTTGTTCTCCACATGGCTTGCCGATGTCATCTGCTATAAGTTCACCTACAGTCTTTGATATATCAGACTTGTGCCATGGCACTTGTGGTAAGTACTGTGTTCTGTAGTCTGTCTACCTAAAAAGGTAGTGGTTTGGTTATCCCAGCAGTCAACTGTGTGTGTGTGTATTTGTCCATACATAAGATGGGAGGTTTGTATCCCTAACAGACTTCTCCAATGGCGTGGTTTTGCAATTTTTTAGTGCATGCACAAACATCCATTTTAAGCAACCTCTTGTCCCCAACACAGCCTGCTGATGATATCAACTATAAGATCACTTGCAGTGCAGTTAAATTCAGACATGTGCTGTGGCGAGTGCATTAAGAACTATGTTGTATAGTCTGTGCACTTAGATAGGTCAAGGCTCTATTCTCATTAAAATCAACTGTGTGTGTTTGTGTGAGTGTTCATAAAGAGTGAAAGTGTGTTTCGCTAACTGACTTTTCCAATGGCATGATTTTGCAGTGTTTTGGTGCTTGCAAAAAGATCAATTTCAAGCAGACGTCCAACTTCTTGACACCCACATGGTCTCCTGATGTTATCTACTATAAGATCACCTGCAGTCCTGTTAAAATAAGACTTGTACTGTGGCATGTGCATTAAGTGTTGTGTTCTGTAGTCTGTGTACTTAGATAAGTATTGGTTCTATTATCACTGCAGTCAACTGAAGTGGGAGCTGGTGTGTGTGTCTGAACTCGCACTGGACATTACACAGAGGGTGTTCTACAGCAGCCTATGGAACACTCTTGTATGCATATTCATGAGGCAATTGTTTTCAGACTCTGTTATGAAGTGAAATCCCTGCAGTACGTTCAGTTGCTGCTTTTACTTATGTAAGAAAAATATAGTTCATTTTTATTGTGTTACTATGATTAATTTCTGAAAATGTGCTGCTTTTGACTCTGTTGCCTGTGCAATGTCTTTAACAAGCAAATTGTCAATTACTGATTTTATTCTGTTGCAGTTGTGTTGCCCACACTATGCACTGGATTCACAATGCATGAATCCAGTTCAGTTCACCTACTGATAATTAAACATCATGACACATGAGTGAGGAAAACACCCCTGTACCCTTGTGCCCAGAATGTACACTAGGACTATCTATTTTAAGTTAACTGTTTCTGGTCTCATTTTAACAATGTTTCTTTGTCTTAGCTGCTCTGCTCTTATTTGCATGCAAAGAGCTTAACTCTTTGTCATTATAGATGCATAAAAAACAATTGAATTATTTTCAATTACAATCAGCCAATGCTATCTAGCAGAGCAGATCTTAGACAGCTCAGCATTGCTGGGCAAATGTCAGTTAATAAATCCAATAACCACGGAAGCAGTTCACCAGCGATGACCAACACACTTTATTGCAAGCACAGAAAACAAATCACTGCAAAACGCTGTTAACATCCACCAATGACAAACATGTAAGACTTCTTCAGACTAACAAATGTAATTTAAAATCACCTAATATACTCACATGTGGTCTGTGCCGACCAATAAAATTCATTAAATTCATGATTAACATTAAAAACATCTGTTTACAAGGCTCATTTGAAGTTACCATTTACAACTATTAAAACACATTTCGTATTTGATTTTAAAAAACTCCCTTCTTCATTAGTTTAAAATTCATAATCACTCAATAATTTATTTAAAACCACATTAAATAAATAAATACAAATGTAATAAAAACTACTAAATATTTATACCTTTTAAAACCTTTTGTTTTCTTTATTTCATGAAAAATACATTCCTAGCCTACTAGCACCATCTGCTGACCTGAAAGAGCAATTACAAATAAAGCTAAATCTTGGCTGCTCTTAGTTTTAACACTGAGGTAAGGGAAATGTGATCATTAAGCCAAATTAGTAGCATCTAATAAAATTTGCCACCAAAGCTCCTTAAATTCTAATTTTAACCTGTTCCAATACAAAGAAGGTGAATTTGGCATTATTACAATCTAACGTGTGTTTGAGCAGAGCATTTGTTTCTTTTCTCTTAGATATCTCGTAAATATGCTCATAAATTCTCTTTTTTAATGCCCTCTCAGTCTTCCCCACATAATATGACTTACATTCCAAACTATCACAGTTAAAATATCCAGAGGCAGTTATATTAATGTCCCTTGTTGGTACCAATATTTCCATCTTATTACTAATGTGTGGGCACTGATTACAGTGTCCACATTGATATGTTCCATGTTTTCTATTTTTATCATATAGTGACATTTTCATAGAAATTTCATTACTATTACCTATTTTATTATTTTCCAACAAATTTTTAATGCTTCTACCATTTTTGTATACAACCTTAGGCATCTCTTTCTTGTTATTCAAGATGTCAGTGTATGAAACAAAATTACTCCATTCTTTCTGGAAAATCTTTCTTACTTTAATATTCAAATTATTAAACTCCATCACTAATGCTGAATTATACTGTCCATCATTGACTACATTAGTTTTATTCTGCTTATTAAAAGATGGCAAATTGACATTATTTACAATTAATTCTACACCTTTTATAGGTTTATATTTACCTAATCTATTTTCCTCTACCTCTTTTCTAGTTCTTGAAACAGATTCATAGGGGTAGCCCCTGGCTAAAAACATTCCCTCCAGTGTGTTACATTCCTTAGTAAAGGTCTTTACTAGTCATACGACACCCTCACAAATTGTCCCTTGACAATATTCTTTTTACAATTGAAATGTAAATAGGAATTGCAGAAGGTGTTTTTCCTAAAAACCTTGGTTTCAAAATCCCTATTATTCACGTTCTTGTAAATTTCAACGTCCAAATATTGTAACCTATCTACGGACGTAGTAAACGTGAATTTTAAAAAATTAGTAGTATTTTGTAGATAATTCATAAATTCCGATAGTTTTTCACTACCCCCAATCCAAAAAATAACTATGTCATCCAGAAACCGCCTGTAGAGGGTCCAATATTGAGTATATTCTGAGTTGTGAACAAAATTGGACTCCCAAGCTGCTAACACAATACCCATTGCTACTCCACTAATTTGCTGGTAATACTCATCATTAAAGACCATAAAGTTATTCTTTAGTACAACATCCACCAATGCTACCACTGCATTTTTCTCCAAATGTGACAACTTTTTGTCGAGAAAAATCATATCCTCAAATGATCTCATACCTTCATGGTGGGGTATACATGAAAATAAATCAATGACATCAATTGTCACAAAAATGAGATCATTTGAGAATAAATCTGACTTAATGTCCCTCAATAGGTCCCAAGAATCCTTTAATATATATTTATTCATGGCCCAAATATGTTTTGCTGTTATATCCACATATTTTCTTGGAACCATCCGCTGAGACTATCGGTCTTACGGCGGTCACTGACATTCTTATGTACCTTTGGTATCCCAAAAATAATGGGTATCCTTGGTTTAGGTACATACAAAACTGATGTAATTTAACATCTATTATGCCTTCCAGTAGCAAATTATCTAAAATGTTATCTATTTTTTGGTAGGCTAATTGTACTTCATTTAAAGAAACGATTCTATATTTGTTACCATCACCTAAGATACTATGCATTTTACCATCATAGATAATGTTTTCCATTATAACCACCCCTCCCCCTTTGTCAGGTTTCATAATCCTGACTTGATTATTGAACCTTAACTCATTTAATATATTATATTCTTCTTTTGTGATATTATATTCTTTCTCCACAAATTTAAATTCTTCTCTAATTTTCTTCTCTAATATCAGGTCAAGGTTTCTAATCTGGTGATAGGGGGGATTATATGTACTTCTCCTGATGAGTATATTTTCCTGGCGGTTTTCATCCAACACCTTAGGGGGAAGTGTGACACAAAGATTCACTTTCCTTAGGAACAACTTCATATCTATTAAGGACTGAACCAGGTCACCTGTTAGGAATGAATTTAAACCCCTTACTTAAAATATCAAAATGTGTTTTATTAATACTAACGTTACTAAAATTGTAAATAGAAAAATTATTAAATGAATATGTAGTTCCTGTACATAGGATACCTGTGCTTAACTCATCCTCCACTGTCAAGCTGATATCAGGGCTCACTTGTTGTGTCATAATTTCCGTCTCCTCAGGGGAAAAAATGTGGGTGCGTGCGAGGGTATTAGTAACTACATTTGATATCTCCCTCTCCCCCTTCTCCCTCCCCTCCATTGAAAATTTTGATATCTATTGTCATTTCCATGGTGCTTCGTTCTATTTAATGGTGGAAATTCAGTATCGTAATTAATCCACCCTTCTTCTTCCTCAGGAATATTACTGGAGTCATACCTAATGTTACTCTTCTTATAGCCAATTCTGCTATTATGTTCCCATTTTATAGCAGGTGGCTTAGGGTAACTAATATCATTCTGGTATTCCTCAATATCTCTCCTTAATTTCTTAACTTTTCTTTGTTCTAAAATAGAACATTTAGCATCCACTTCTGAGCCCATATTTAAATATTTTTCCTTTTCTTTTGACTTCAAACAGCATATCCTTCTTAATAAAATCATCCAGGACTCTAATTTCTTCTTCCAAACTTTCTAATTTCCTATTATTTTCTTTTATAATGAGCCTCAATATACTAATACCACATTCATTAAACACATTCACAAGTTCAGTATGAAACAATGTACCAGTTTCTACATTATTAGGGTATTTCCAGACCCTTAAACCCTTTGGTACTATTTTTTGTTTGATACATTCCTTGAGATAACAATTTTCTATGTTCATTGATTTATATCTATACATCATGCCAGACAATTTATTGATTTTCATAGCATAAGAGTCACCATCCACTGGTGCACCCTCTTCTGCTCTGTATAATTTAGTGTCCATAGGATTTTTAAGCCATTCTAACATATCAAAATTGTCAGTAATGGAAGGAACAGTACCTGAGGCTTTTAAACCTGAGCAATTGCTCTTGCAATTCCGGTCAGTTAAACCCCGACTCGTTGCTACCCATACATTCTCCTAATCTTTGTAGAACCATTGGCGTGTTTGCAGGATCGTTGCTACCATTCGGTTCCGCTTCCTCCGTCCCAGGGCTCCTTTCAAGATTATGTCTTTTCCTCTTACTTTTGGAACGCCCTGCCTCCTCGGTCCATTCGGACGTACCATCCGCTTCTTGGCTTCTTTTTGTAGCAACTAAAGCCGAGCAAAGTGGGGTGAGTAACTCAATTAACTCAGTTAACTGACCTATAAGTTTTCGGGACTGTCCCAAGTCCTCCCGGTTCAAGCACTGCTATCCATGATGAACCAACCAAACAAAAAAGGCGCCAAATTCGAAATACAAAGCCAATAAATCCAATAACCACGGAAGCAGTTCACCAGCGATGACCAACACACTTTATTGCAAGCACAGAAAACAAATCACTGCAAAACGAACGCTGTTAACATCCACCAATGCGTTTCGTCTCCACAAACATGTAAGACTTCTTCAGACTAACAAATGTAATTTAAAATCACCTAATATACTCACATGTGGTCTGTGCCGACCAATAAAATTCATTAAATTCATGATTAACATTAAAACATCTGTTTACAAGGCTCATTTGAAGTTACCATTTACAACTATTAAAACACATTTCGTATTTGATTTTAAAAAACTCCCTTCTTCATTAGTTTAAAATTCATAATCACTCAATAATTTATTTAAAACCACATTAAATAAATAAATACAAATGTAATAAAACTACTAAATATTTATACCTTTTAAAACCTTTTGTTTTCTTTATTTCATGAAAAATACATTCCTAGCCTACTAGCACCATCTGCTGACCTGAAAGAGCAATTACAAATAAAGCTAAATCTTGGCTGCTCTTAGTTTTAACACTGAGGTAAGGGAAATGTGATCATTAAGCCCTGGGAAATTAGTAGCATCTAATAAAATTTGCCACCAAAGCTCCTTAAATTCTAATTTTTCTTCCCAAGGGCCCCCTCTTATTTCTCTTTTAACCTGTTCCAATACAAAGAAGGTGAATTTGGCATTATTACAATCTAACGTGTGTTTGAACAGAGCATTTGTTTCTTTTCTCTTAGATATCTCGTAAATGTCAGTTAAACACGCATTAATGTCACATCTTATCTCTCCACAACAGAAGTATAGATTCAACTTTGGATAGACCTGCTACTGTACACCCCATATGTCAGCTCCACAAAAATAGCACCATATCACATACACCCATCTTTTTCTCATTCTCTATGCAGATACCAGAATCACACCTCACACGATGAGCTTTCAGTGCCCCTATCTTTCATCTGCTAGCCTAGCTGACATGTCTTTATTGACTCAGTGCAGATAATGCCTCAAGCCTGTACTACAACCTCAATGAAGTCCCATCATGGGTGGAGGTAGTCTCCAGCAACCTACAGAAACTGCATAGACATCCAAAACACAAGCATGGTACACCTAACACTAAAGCCAAAGCACACAGTACACATCAAAGCAACATTAGTGTCGCACCCAGGAAGTAGCTAAGGCAATATTTTCATATTGCAAAGGTTAGACTTAAAGTTGATTGAACAGTGAGCCATACGCCTGCCCACTGTCCAACTTAAACAAGGAGAAGTGTAGAGGCAGCTGTGTGTCACGAGTACTTGACACCACACATGTAATGAAGTCTCTCCACAAGTGCCACTATTAATCCATCATAGTCGGTGTTGGTATGCACAGCTTGAGATGTATCTCTAGGGAATATATGGAGACAGACATGATTGATCTTTCTAGATATGTGTCCCATGCAAGTATGCCCCTATGTTTGTCCAGCATTATAAGCTCGCCTAGGATGATACAATAATATAAAGAACAAAATCATCTTCTAAAATTGGTTTTGTGTCTTTTGTCATTCTAAGGGGCTCCAGTTCCTGTCAGTGTGGGATGACATTGTGGATAGACCATGCTGCTTTGAAAGACATGGACTTCACCTGGCGCCTCGGAGTTTTTGTTTGCTGGCTAAGGCATGTGCCTCCACCATAATGCTTTTATTAGGCAATGTCACAACAGCAGAAGTTACTATTTGAAAATATATAAATCCAACAAAGTAAGGGTCATGTTAATAAACTGTAGGAGTTAACATCAGGAACTGCACTTCCTGTCAGCATGTGTCTCAATAGAACTGGTGGGCATCTCTGCAGTCACAGAAACCTGATGCAAGGCTGCAGTAAGTAGCCCAGCCTTGCAAGGCTACAATGCCTTCCACACATTCAGACTGCAGTTTAAGTTGTGGGAACCACATGAGGTGGATTTTCTCTCCTCATTGAGGATAATTCCTCCTCTACAGGGGTTAAAATCAAAAGTCTATGGAGTTAATGTAACTCCAATTTACTGCGGCTAAGAACCCCCTAAAAGTTATTACCAGTTATATGTCCCATTACATGAACAAGAAAGGCCACACAGCCTCTTTACAAGTACTTGTAACAATTAAAGTTGAAAAACACAACCTACTCAGGGATGATTACAACTATAACTACGTTGATTGTGAAACTTATATGAAGCCAAATTCACTTGCAGAACAATTCCTGGACCTCGATAACACATATGCAATGGAAATAAGTCTGCACCACCCAAAAGTGTTTGCAATATTCTAGATTTAGTCCTCACAAATAGCACTGACCAATGCAACCCCTCATGTGCAGGCCCTGCACTGTTTCAATCCAATGATAAAGTAGTATTTTTCATAATTTGCAATAGGTACAGAATTAAATGAGAGGTCAGCTGAACATGCATCTTCCAAGTTAAATTCACCATCCTAAGAGATGGTCTAATCATCTTCCACACTACAGTTTCCACAGAAGACACTGACAACTATAGGAAAGTATACCCTGATGCCCTGTATAAACATCTACACAAATGTATGGACACAAACATACCTGAAAGGATCAAAGGAAGATCCTTAAGAACTGTGCTTATGGATATCTGATATTACTTGATTATACAGTAAGTGAACATGGTTGATATCTACAAATACAAAAGTTTAAACCCCAAATTAGAAGACTAACATCCCAGCGTAAACAAGATAATAAGACATCGTGTAGAAGCCTCACAGAGCAGCTATGGAAATATGTTGAAACCATAGCCAAAGATAACGATAAGCCTTTCTTCTGCTACATCTGCAACATCAAAGGCATAGCTCAGATATGTGTTGAATTAACTATGGATGGCATTGCACACACTGAGCTAGTGTAAATTGAAAACCAGAAAGCAGACATGCTTGGATAACAATTATGCCCCCACCCTCCCACAAGCTTACCACAACACATCTTCAGTATCGCCTACGACCTCCCTCTACAAAGAACAAGTAAACACTGCTCTCTCCAATACTAGGAACCCAGCCTCAGTGGGACCAGATGGCATTCTGGCATGCATTCCTAATGGTCTTAACCAGCAAACTGCTGCACCTATACAATCACAGTCTGAATACTGCCTTTATCTACACAGA
The DNA here is from genome assembly GCF_019279795.1 of Protopterus annectens. Taxonomy (NCBI): domain Eukaryota; kingdom Metazoa; phylum Chordata; order Ceratodontiformes; family Protopteridae; genus Protopterus; species Protopterus annectens. The sequence goes on along the minus strand of NC_056726.1, from coordinate 1,147,329,882 downwards.
TTTGAAATCAGCAACATATTTTCTCTACACAAGTGTGGATCAGCAACATGCACATGTTTTTATAGTCCCTTAAGTTTCACAAGCCTCAACTGTAAGACAATGGAATGGGTTTTCATGGATAGCAGATATAAGAACAGAGTTCACATCCAAACACTACATCAGTTCCAGCATGGTTTCCCCAATGGAAGGTTGTGTATGCTACAACTGTTGATATTCAGTAATGTGACCACAGACATAGTATATGTGCACAGCATTGATTTTGTCTATCTTGACTTGGCCAAGGCCTTCCACACAATCCAACATATGTGCTTCAGTGAGAAGTGAAGCCAGGTAAATATCAATGGCTATGGTGTTTGGTGGGTTGCCAAGTGGCTCACAGACAAACAACACTCATTCAAAGTGGGAGAGTTCATAGGTAGGTATTAGGCTACTGGCCCAAGGGCCTATGTAAGCCTAGCCAACAAGGTTCCCTGGCTTACGTCACCCAAGAAAGTTATTTTCTTGGGCCCCTGTCGAGCAGAGCCATAGAGGTGATCCCCGAGGTGTATTTCCTATTTCCCATCCACTCATCAAGATTTTACTTGAAGAGTGCTAATGAGGAACTTTGCTTGACATAGATGGGTAGCTTGTTCCTGAGTATGGGAAGTCTCTGGGAGAGGAATCTATCCCTCCAGCATGTCCTGTTTATTGTGGTGACAAAGTGTAGATCCCTAGATCATGTTGCTTGGAGGGACTGGAATTTCTTTACGTGTAACATGTCCAACAGCTCTGGATTTGACATAGCTTTATATGTTAGGCAAAGATCACCTTAGAGTAGGAAATATGCTACAGAGTAAAGCTGGAGTTATTTGAGGCAGTCAGTGTAGGGCATCTGTTTGAGGGCAGTAATCCTCTTTGTGAGGTACTTCTCTGGCCTTTCCAGCTGCTGCAGATGTCTTGAGGTACATTCGAAAAGGGGCACTGTACTCTATAATGAGTCTAATGAGTGTCATGTAGAGAGGAAAAATGACCTCTTTTTTCCTGGATGAGAACCATTTTGTGATGAGGTGTGCCACATAGAAATATGTATTGACTACTGTAGTGATTCAATTATCAAAGGAGAGACTACCATCCACCTTGGTTCCAAGGTCTCTTATCACACATTTGGCATTAAGCAGACTGCCACCTATGTGGTAGTTCATGGGTGCAGAGTTTTTATCAAAGGGATGCACTTTTTGGCATTGGGGACTCGACTATGGCTCCAAGTTTGCAGTCATCTGCGAACTTCATTAGCCAAAGGCCTTCTGTGTTAGCCTGTACTTCAGAGAAGTAGATACCAAACAGGAGAGGTCCCAGGACTTAATCCTGTGGTACTCTACTTGTCACTGGTTTTAAATCAGATTTGGAGTCTGCAACATTTACAGTGGGAGGTTCTATCAGTGAGCCAGTTGGCAACCCATCTTGTGATGTAGGGATTTATACCTAGTTTAGTGAGTTTAGCTATAATTCTAGAATGAGAAATGGTGTTGAAAGCCTTGGTGAAGTCAAGATAGGCTGTGTGAACCACCTTACCCTCGTCTATGGCTTAGGTTCATAGGTTCATAGATTAGTACTACGCTAACTGCCCTTTTGGGCCATTTGAAGCCTAGCCAGTTATCCTATGTGAGAACCAAACCCTGCACCTTGTGTCTTTAAGGCAAACACCTTAACCATTATGTCATCCTCCCACCCCCTTTGGTGACTGCTTCAGAGAAGGTTCTGGAGGCATGATCTGCCTTTCACAAAACCAAACTGGGTGGTGTCCAGAGTTTGTAGGTTACCAATGTCTTTGTTTATGAGTTCCATGATGAGACATTCCATGGTCTTGCAGACCAGAATTTTCAGGAGTGGGATACCTGTTGCCGTGCACCAATCAGTGGGCACAAAGCCTGATGTGAGGCTATGATTGAACATGGTGCTTAAGTGGGGAGCCAGTTCATTCTGAAGTTCGTGTAAAATGCATCCTGGGATGTTGTCCGGTCCCATGGATGCTGTGTTTTTGGCTTTAGAGAGTACAGCTTTTACCTGCATAGTTGTGATTACAGGGACTCTGCATTCTTCCGGTATAGATATGGGCCCTTTAGGGGGTGAGTGGGGGGTAAAGTTAGCACTGAACCTATCTGCCCGGATGATGGCAATATCAGTTGCTTCTGTAATTTTCGTGCCGTTGTGCTGTAACTCAGAGCAGATCTGGCTGTTGCCATTGAGATTTTTGACATAGCTATAGAATGCTTTGTGATTGTCCTTAGAATCAGTGGTGATTTTGTTTTCATAGCTAGCTTTGGAGGATCTTATAAGGGATCTCAGCTTCTTACTGAGGCCGCCTAGGGAGCTCCTCCACTTATGGGATTTTACTTTCTTTTGCAACAGTTATTTCCTTCTGTTGTAGAGTCTGTTTATAGCTGGGGACCACTTGATTGGCTTTCTTTGTTTGGAGGATAGCATCTTGGTTCTGTTAGGGACAGCACAATCCATGCACTCGTGTAAGTGCTTATATAGTGCATTTGTGTAGTATTCAGCAGTCATAACTGCATTGTCCATCTGCATGTGTGTCATGAAGTTCGCCACTTCTGTCTTAAGAAGCATGAAGCTGGCTTTGGAGAAATAGGGGGTGGGGCCAGGATGTGGTTATCTAGGGTGATTAGCTTATGGTTGGATCTGACCAACGAGGAGTTGACTTCAGGTGTGGATCACCGGCCCTCATGTTTGTAATGACTAGATCTAGGATACTTTTACCCCTGGTGGGGGTGTGGATATGTTGATCCAGGGCATTGGAATTTATGAATTCCAGAAACAAAGGAGTTGATACATGAGTAGTTTTTCCAGTTAATGGTGGGGTAGTTGAAATCGCCCATTATTGGGTTGTTTGGTTGAACTCTAATATTTTCCAGTATATCAAGAAAAGAGGAGTGGGAATCCTGGGGCATGGTGGGGGATCTGTAGCAAGCTACAATTTGGATTGCAGTTTTGCCCAGAGTTAGTTGCACTTGGATAACTTTGGATGCCTTATGTTGAGCAACACGTCTGGAGGTGTGGATATCCTTAATGAATATGGACACACCTCTGCCTTTGGTGTTCTGATCCAGGTTAGATGGCCGAAAAGTGTGTTATGAGTTACAGCCTGTTAATGCAGGGGTGCTGTCTGGAGCCTTGGACCAGGTCTCAGTCACTGCACAGATATCAATGTTCTCCATTTTAAGTAGTGCCTTGAGGGAGGGCATTTTGAGATTTAGGCTTCTAGCATTGAGTAGCATTACACTCAGTTTTTGCTTGCCTGTTTTTGTTATGGTGGTGAATTTGTCATTTGAACCTTGCCTAAAAAAGGCACTATAGGGGTGGCAGGAGCCTTAGCCAAGATCCAGAATCCCAGAGGTGACAGGTGCAGGCCATCTCTGGCAAAGCATCGTGGTCTGTCGACCATGTTGTCCCAGGCAGACAGATACTGGATCCCCTTAGAATGACACCAGAAGCCTAGCCAATTGCTGAAGTCAATCATTTTGTCTTTGTTCTGTGGTATCATTCTGGGTGATGGCAGAATGCTACCCAGGGCTAGGGTCATACCTGCCCGGGCTACATAATCGGAGAGCTCTTCCATGTCTCTTGTCACGTAGTCCAGGGAGGTACGTCTTAGGTCATTTACACCAACATAGACAATGACATTGTCATGTTTGTACTTGTTGTGGAGTGACCTGCATGCGTGGGTTATGGGGCGGATCCTAGCACCTGACAGACAGCTGACAGTAACTTTCTCCTTGTTTAGCCTGGTGAGTGGGACATCAGTGTGCCTGACCAGAAGCAGAACCATCATGTATGGGATATCACAAGTGTCACTACTGTGTCCATACAGTTTGCTGTGTGCATCTTATATGTCCAGACCAAAACAGCCTGTAGCTAGCCATGTTTGTAGTTGAAGGACAATTAGGTGCTAACACTGTATCCCCTAATAATGTGATTGTTGTTCAAAAGGGGCTTACACAGATCAATCACTGATGACAAATCTGTGCTGTTAAACAACCGTCATATAAATGCATCATTATTTCCTTTGTTATTAACAATGTTCCAGCTTATTATGACATAACCCTAAATACCCTAATCAATAATTATGACTTGATAGACCTGGGTAGACACGTACACTGCAACATATGCCTACTGTGGTGAGGAAGGATTTCTACATATTGCATCAGATTAGCAAAGCCATTGCAGCAGTATCACATTCAGTTCTAAATCCCCTATAGTCATCCCTCCTCAGGCCTACCTCTGAATATAATACTCCCTTTGTTGTGTAGTGTAACAGACACCTACAGAAAGTTGGCAGATCTCATTGATTTACAAGTAATATATATCAGGCTGTCAAATATGTGTCTAATATGGATAGACTGATGTAGCTGTCACTATCCTCAGTATGATATTGACTGCTTTGAGGTGATTTATGTATGCCTTACAGTGCTCAGTTGTGATGAAAATGATGCCCCTGCATATATTATTTGTGACTACAGTCAGCTATTCAAGGGCCATCAATGTAGACTGATATATAGGACATGCTGTACAGACAGATACATCTCTCATAGTTTTCCACTCCTCTGGAATAGGCTTCAAAGCCATGTCAAGCGGAGCACCTCCATGACACTGCTTCATCACGGCTTGGATGACTTGATGTGAAAGAGTTAGTTAATCTCTGCCTTACATTGTCCCTGCTTCTCACCTGGACATGGGTAGTCCTTACAACACAAATCTTGCCCATACATGATATCTGACATTGAATATTACATTGCAATTTCCTGGCTAGGCTTCTATACACCATCAGGCCAATAGCCTGCTAACAACTTGTGTACCTATGAAGCTATGGTGATGTACATGCCAGAAGTACTGTTATACTGTATTACTATTTTGATGAGAGTTAACTACAGTGCACAATTAAAATCCTGATATATGGATCTGATGTTGTGACTTCTGATGTGCACCACAATTAGGTAATAAAAACAATTACAGGGAAAATTTGTAATTGTATGATACATATTTAGTTGTTAACTACACAATCCTTATAACAGCATCCACTATAAAGCAGTGAAATGATGGCAGCATCTGTATAACTGGCCAAGTAAAATAGATGTGACAGGTGCAATCACCAGATCAGCACCACACATGCAGATGTAATCATCATGTATGTAAATAGTCAGCCTATGCATCAGGCACATAGCTTTACTATTCCTGAATCCAAAGGATAGAAAACAGGGATGTGGTACAGTTATCATCACTTGCACACGGTGTTATGTGGGAGTGCAGGAGAACTACGCTGACACAAAAGGTGTGTGAGTGTGTGTGAGTAAGGAGGTGAAGTAGGCAAGATGGACCATGGAAATGCTGTATGTGTGTCTGTAGGTGCCCTTAATATAACATTAGTGTCTGAGTGTCTAAATGCACACAGCTAAGCTCAGTGCTAGCTCTATGTTGGACAGATGTGAGTAGTGCATGGTAAAGTTGACAGTTCGTCTTTGTCACCCCTGACCATGAGAACTGGCTCTGCCAGGAGTTACATTGGCACCTCCATGCCCAAGGACAGATGCAGGGCTACCACCTGCAGCTGAGTGATGTCTGCTAAACATGCTTCCTTCATAGGAATACCCAATACCCAAGACTATTACACCATGGCCTGCCATGTCTGGGTATGGACAGCACACTCCTGATGGAGCAGTGGAAGTACTGCAACTATGAGAACATAATCAGATATGGCCACATTGGCTTACAGCAGATGTAGTTGCTGACCTATGCCTACAAGGCCAAAATTCCCCTTCCAGCAGATGCTCCATCACAGGCAATGTGTGTTCCATGACAGATATCCCATGCTCCATTACAAACACACCTTGCTCTAAAGTGTTTTCATCCAATCCATGGAATCAACAACACGTTGGAGGCAGTCATGGATGTCAGACTGTGCCACGTCTAGAAACCTGAGCATTTGTCTGGAGTGCCTTTGTGAGTCTGCTTGTGCCTCCATGATGACCCTAAACATATATAGCATTGCATGTGAAATGACACCTGCACCAGGTGGAAGAGGGACATCAGGCCTCCGTCGAGCTCCCCTATCAAGTCTCCTGTGTGGCACCTTGCCAACAGTTTGGCTATGACTAGAGTCAACTGACTCCGAAGCAGTAGTAGCTACATATCCCTGGTCAAGGTCCTCCCCCTCCACCTGTCCGATATCTGTGGCCTCAGTGACTGGGGATGCATAGGCATATTGGCTGTGTATGGGAACAATGGGTCAATCTCTTTGTTATATTTGGTTTCTGCAACCCTGTCTGTGTTATATTTGGCTTATGCAACCCCTGTCTGTACCTAACTTTGGCAACCATTATTATCATCAGAGTCAGATGAGACACTGACATCACATGGTAGAGGGGACGCAGAACCACTTCCATGATCACCTGTGATAAAAGGAAGAAACACAGGAATACATTAATACCTGTACTACTATGCTGCAATATATGCTAAATAATTTACACCACTATCACTATTACAGACAGTCATACCTCTCAACCACATAGAGCAAGAAATCTGGCCAAAGTCATAAATAATGAGTGGACAAAGGCCCCATAATAGGGGCAGTTTTGATATATTGCTCTTACAAACTTAACAAGTTGATAAAATAACATGTTTTGCTTTAGCATGACATTTTTAAGGGTATGAAGGCTGAAACTCAGATCTCTTTTATGTTTGTAATCTTTAATGACTTGTCAATAATTTGTCAGAAACTCACTATAATATGAAATACAGGCCAGACATACGAGTCCAAAATCTGGGCATTCGGCAGAGACATGTACAGTTGACAGGTATGCAGACAGTATAGCAATTCATACAGCAGGCCTAAGAGGACACATTATCAGATATCTTGCAATTTATCTGCAGTACTGACATAACTGTATTATGCTTACCAACTGCAGGAGCTCTATGTCTCTGAATTTCTGATGATCCTGGAATGATTAAAGGAAGAGGTAATAGTAATAGCATCACATTTAACAGTATAACAGAGGGTAATACCATTACTCTTCTATATCTGTAGTAACTGAAATGTTAAGAATATGGCTGACAACTTTAAAATAAGCTTAAAACTGCAGCTATCTTAAATTCCCACCCCAAAACAGCTAGTCACAAATATATAAATTACTGGCACTATTTCAGAATGCCATAGTATTCTAATGCCGATCTAACAAAGCATAACTGGAAGCTTCTCTTGAGATGCAGGAGTGGCACTCAAGAATGCACTAGGACATTGATTGCTGGAAGCTGTCCTGTGTGTCAGTGTTTACCAGGAATTCCTCTGTATCAGTCAGAGGGGGTTCTTCAGCATGCCCACGCATACCTTTCAACTATACAGATTTTTTGCACAATGTCCAGATTTTTGACTGATATTTTTGGTCCATTTTTCATAAAATTGTGGATTTCTGGCAAATTGGTGGCAAATAATTTAAGATATAAGTTAGAAAATAATGACAGACGTTTGAGTTTCAGGCTTCATACCCTTCAGAAAATTTATGGCAATGCAAAAACTGTTATTCTATCAACAATGTTTTAAAATAGTCGCTATTTTTGGGCTTTGTCCCACTTTTATTATGGTTTTGTCCAGATTTCTTGCTCTAACAGATATTACCAGCAGTGCTCGGAGGCATTGCATTAATCTATTCCAGTCTACTTACCTTAATTCCTCTACCAAACCCCATTCCTAAATTCAGCCATGGAGAACTAACAGTCAGTCTATTAAAAATTAATAATCACAAAAGTCTCTGTATCATCGCCATTTATATCCCCCCCAGAAATAATGTCTCAACCCTTGAAGACATACTCTAATGGGCCTCAGGTGAAATTAACCTTGAAACTTACATACTAGGCAATGTAAACATTGACTGGAATAAAATCAACAGTCCTATACCCTCCCTGTTCATTAACCTCTTTAACTTTACTCAAATAACCCACTCCATCACCAGAACCAATAAAACAAATCCCCCAGGATCCACTCTTGACTGGATCTTAGCCACCCATCTAAATAAAATTACCAACTCTGGCACCATCCCTGACTCTATTAGTGACCACCACCCAGCTTTCATTTACCATACAACCACCTCCCATCCACACCAACATCAAGATATTCAGACCCACAACCTTAGTAAATTTGACCCCAAAACTTTCTCTAACTATCTCAAACAAATGAATTGGAACATTCTAAAAACCCTTCCTCTCAATAAAGCCATAGACCACTTTAATTCTACTTTCCTAGATGCTCTAAATTCCCTAGCTTCAACCAAGAAAAAAAGAATAAAAACTATAACTGCCCCTTGGCTAACCAAAGAAACAAAGCAAATTATGCATCAAAGAGGCAAATCCTAGAAGCTTTACCAAAAGAATAAACTTCCCAAAACCCTTCTCCAATATACACAGCTCTGTAACTTTGCAAAAAAAAAAACAAATCTTCAAAGACAAAAAATCCTACTACACTAAGCTCCAGTCCAACCAACCCCAAAACTCTAGGCTTTTTTTGAACTCCATAAACCCACTCCTCAACCCAGGCTCCAAAAATAACCCCTGTCCAGACCCAAATAAATCTGACCTTGAATTAGCCTCACTATTCAACTCTTTCTTTATAGAGTCAGTATCTGACCTAACAAAAATTTTCCCAACAATGACCCATCTCTCCACATCCACCTCATTTAAGTCCCCAAATAATTTCCCCCTATGTTTGAGCTTAAACCTGTCTCCACTAACTACATAAAAAGATTTCTTTCCAAACTTAAACCCTGCTCCAATGCACCTGACAACATTCCCTCTTCCTTTCTGAAGTCTGCTGCCAATGGTATAGCTCTCCCAATTAGTATCCTAATTAATAGATCCATAAATGAATCCTATGTCCCTAAACTCTTATGTTCCACCTTTATTCTTTCTCTCCACAAGGGAGGCAAAAATGCTAACATTTCAAACTTCTGCCCTATAGATCTTCTCTATCCAATCTCCAAAATCCTTGAAAAATGCATCTACCTACAACTTATTCCTTTTCTGACTAAAAAAACAACTTCTTATCCCTACCCAACATAGATTCTGACCAAGACATAGCACCATAACAGCTCTACTCTCATTCTTAGAAATTGTCAATCAAGCCTGAGATTCTGGGAACTTAGTATCCACAGTGCTCCTAGATCTCTTTAAAGCATTCAATACTGTTTCCCATAAGCACCTTCTATGTCACCTCTCAAACTTAAATCTCTCCCAAAACACTCTTTCTTGGTTCTCAAGCAATCTGTCAGTTAGGTCTCAGGCTGTGAAATGGAAAAAAGGCACCTCACCTTTCTTACCCACCCCTATCAGAGTACCACAGGGGTCCATCCTCAGACCAATGCTGTTTAATAACTTTATCAATAACTTTAACTCTGCTTTCCTAATGCCAAATTCATCCAATATGCAGATGACTCTACACTTTTCTGCTCTGCCTCTAACGTCCCTGAACTCCTATCTAAAACTCAGACTGCCTTCTCAACTACTGAGATCTGAATGCACCAAAATCACCTTTCTATCAAATACTACTACTATTCACACCCTCAAAATCTTTCTCTTTTGATAAAAACTCCTTCCAAGCCCTTAGCCAAAGTAACTCTTCGATCAAAGTTGTTCCCTTTGCCAAACTACTCGGTGTAACTATAGACGAACATCTCAAGTTCAACATCCATATTCAGCAAAATATAAAGAAAACCCACCAAAAACTAGGTATGCTATACAGGAACAACCACTTCTTCTCTACTTCTACCAGGCATACTCTGGCCTCCTCTCACCTCTTTCCCTCCCTTCTGTACGGTGCCTAGCTACTAACTAACCTGTCCTCTTCCATCACTTCCAAACTTGAAAGTTGCTATAACAAAATTTCTAAATTTGCTACCAAAGCAAAACATTCTACTCATCACTGTGTTACCCTCCAATCCTTCAACTGGTTAGAATTCACGAATTACCTGGACTTCCTGCAGCTCACTACAGCACATAGACTAATATTTAATCCAACCAAATGCCCTGGTCTAACTAACATCCTTCTCCCATACATCCCAAATAGAACTCTCAGATCTGAACACCAAAACTTAATTACTGTCCACAAACCTAAACGTCCTGCTGGACAACTTCTTCTCTCCTTCTCCTTAAGTAAGATATGGAACTCTTTCCCTTCCACACTAAGGACAATGTCAAACAAAAACAATTTCAAAACTCAGCTTTACACCTACCTCTCCTCAAAATGGAAATGTAACTGCATTCTCCCTACCTAGAACTGTTTAACAAAAACCCCTGGGAGAGTATCCTCCTGAGTTCCTAAGCACCTTATAACTAGCTATAACCTTTTATAGCTAATTCCCATATGATCTCTCACACTCTGTAAATATTGTAAATAGCTTTTGACTTTTGAGTTTAACTGTGTGAATTTGTTAAAATGTATCTGCATGATATTTTTCCACTATAGGCAATATTGCTCACACCTTGTATTATTTGATATGTATTTTTATATGTATTTGCACTTGTATTTTTATTTTTATTGGACTGCTATCTTTGCTGTAATCTGTTTCTTGGAGCTTTTCTCCCTGGGCCCCCACTGAAAATGAGCTCTCTGGGCCCAGTGGACTTCCCCAGTAATCAAACTGGAAATAAATAAAATAAATAATGATCACGTGCCACTGTAGCTGCATGCCTCCTTGCAGCTGTTATCATATCAGTGGCTCTGTGACACACCTGCTCATAAGTGTGACTGTGTTGTCCAATATTATTTAAGTTTCAGACTAATTCATCCCACGGGGCTGTATGCTGAGCCATATTGGCCCACACTCTGGACAGCAGTACTGCCTGATGATGTAAGGCCTCTATGATGATGTCATTGTTTACCTCAATAACTGGGGACCTAAGTCAAACAGACATTTTGGGTCTTGAAAGATAAAAACTCATAAAACGTATAATGATTACATAAGTACACCTAAGTTGTTTGCAGATAAAGTAGTAAAGGAAGGTTGTCGGTATTCTTCACTTGGCAGGCATAAAAGATTCAACAGGGGTCAAAAACAAATCGGGGTGGATACAAAACAAGGAGAGTAACAAAAGAAACATATCCTTGTTTGGGCCATATCAGCTACTCAGCTATGCTCACCCACCCAAAATAACAGTCCATCCTAGTTTGTGTCATAACAAAAACTCACATTTGCTCCCCCAAACAAAATAACACGTTAAGGACCAATTGTGCTAACCAAACAACTGTGAAATGCTAAAAGTGCTGTCAAAAGAACTTTCTGGGAAACATGTGTACAGTTATTATACAGCATTATAATTTTAGCCTACTTACATCCTTTGTAAATTTGAAATGGCTTGAAACATAAGGCCATACTATGATTATGGTTCCAAAAAATGCATACAAGATTCACTACACATTATTCTTAACTACATTTCAGCATATGCATTATGTAGGTAACAAAATGGATACTATCTGCTGGAGATATACTCCACTATAGAGATATACTGTTTAAAAATAAACGTGTCCTGAAGTTAAATAATGTACTAACACTTATCCACATCAGTTTGCCTAACTTTTGCTTTTTTATAATGGATTGCATCTGTCTTACTCTGTGCTTCAGAGATGCTAAACAGCATAAGCAGCGGAATTGCATGCGACTCAACCAGTCTTGAGGAACTAGTCAACAAGATGTAAAACACACATGTGGACTCCATGCTTGTGTTTATGCATATTGGGAAAACAGTGGAGTACAGGCACAAAGTAACCACAGACAGATTATTAGTAGCTACTGTTTTTTTAATACATTTGTCTGTACTACAGGCTGAAGCCAATGCTATTGCTTCTGCCAATAGCCATAGACAGAGAAGTTGAAGATTTTACAGGCCAAGGACACAGTACAGGAACTGTGCGACCTCTGGCAGCCTTGACTCAGAGTCAGAGCCAAATGGAGGGAACCAATCACAGTGAAAAAATAGGTATGCGTTGAACTAAAACTCTTAGTGACAGGTGCTTTTAACAGACTACCAGAGGACATGTTTGGTGTGTCATAAGCATCAGCATCCTGGATTACCCAAACATTCCTGCATGTTATGCTATAACATGCTAGAATGCACATATATTTTATCCATAGTTTTGCAGAGACAGCCACAAGAATGCTATAATTGTACAATGTATCACACTACCCTGAAGTAATGTGTGTCATGCGTCACTGTCAGGTATACATGAAAACAACACCTGAGGAGCTGGGTAGGGTCTACATTAACCATAAGGACTGCCACTTGAACAACTGCCAAGTTATGCGTAATGGCATGGGAATCATCTGGAACATGTGTGATGGCAACCCTGGCAGTTAACACAACTCCCGTATGTAACATGTTCCAACTGCACCAGATGTGTGCTATGGGGGATATCTCACAGGGTCATTTAGGGATGGATGCATGCTATGCCCTGAAGTCATAGCTGATGAAGACCATCAGAAATGCATGCATGCGCCCACACACACACACACACACACACACACACACACACACACACACACACACACACACACACATGCACACACACACTCACCAATGATGAGTAATAGGTGCAACCAGCATCTGGTGTGGTTGTAGGCAGATATAGGCATGCTCAGTATGTCCTTGAATTGGCTAGTAGAAAAGCCATAGCACACTGACTCACCACCTAGGTGTTTAAAACTCTCCTCACACTTCACCACACATTTGTACTTGGAAAGCATTACAGAGAAAAGTTCAACAGTAAGGATACACATTGCGGTTTCTGACTTCTCAGCCCTAACTAAATCAGACAACTGGTATAATGCCAAACAGGCAGAGTAAACAAATCAACACAGTCTTTTTAGTGCCAAAGCAAGAACATACATTTGCTCCCTGTCCCCAAAGGGACAGGCAATGCTTGTTTGTGACATCCAACTTGGCTTTCCTTAGTTGGCAGCTGCATACCATATTATTCCCAATTAATATCCTTTGACATTGTAAGTGCAATGATAGAGAATGCTTTACACACTGTATGTTCCAGAGTACTGGTCAGATAACTGCTGCATGACCAAGGAACACAGAAAGGTAAGATGGTGTTGTATATTTGCAAGCCACAATCATACTAAGTGCAGTATTTTCAAAGATAAACATTTCACTAAATGTGTAACTAACTTAATGTTTTACTATAACTGCACATTCTGTTTAAGTTGTTTGTGTGCTGAATGGGTGTTGTTGCTTGCTACAAAGGTGTTTGTATGGAAAACAGGGTTAAGGCATCCATCCTGTGTTTTGAATGTGCATTGGATGGTAGTTTAGATTCCAGACCTATGTAGGCATACTCAGTAGGTATGAACACATTGTACTGTATCTGTCATACACTGATTTCTGTTTCTGCCTGTTATTACTTGTTGTTTTCTCTTAATTTTTGGTGCCACTGTTTTTGTGGTGTGCTTAGCACAAATGGCTTCACCTATGCTGAGCTGATTTGCATGCACAGCGGCAGTACACAAACTGGATAATTGGATGACCCAGGTAGCAGACAGGACTCAGATATCTAAAAATACACATTGGATGCGTTCAATTAATGTAATTGCACTTGGCACAAACCTGCTAAGTGATACTGTGCTGCATTTAACAACATGAACCTCAAAATGAATCCTAATCTAGGAGATGATCACATAACCTCTGCTGTGGCTGCAGATGTTAAATGTCGGGCTGAAGTCCACATGATCCTGGGTTTGACTGCAAGGACTGCACCCTTTATTTTACTGTTGTGACCTTGTATTAGATAGCAATGAAATTAAACAGGTATTGTGGCAACAGCTGTAAGTGTTGGACTACCATATATGAGGTGTATAATTCAAATACAGCAAACTCCATTCTTTTTTTAGTGGTGCCCCATTTCATATTGTAGTCACTCTCAATTATAGCAGCTGACCTAGTATTTATTATATCATATTATTTTTCCTGATGGCTGACATGCTAATACTGTGTCAGTTATGTACTTACATACTAATGTCTATATTGGTTACTATCTCTGTATTGGTTACCACTCGCAAACATGTTGCCTATATTTGTGCAATGGTAAGCAATGAGCACCATTTTCAAACGTTGCAAAAATCCAAAAGTGCACACTCTCAGTATCTGTGATAATTGTAGTTGGGAGGAAATATCATTATAGATGGTTCTTCATCTGCATTAGACATGGCTGGTGTTTGTGGACAGGTTTTGAGAATTCGGTCACAAAGGTGGGGTGTGCAGGAGTCCAGAGTGTTTGCTGGACTCCTAGTGAATGATTATGGTCCCTGGCTGTTGCAGGAGCACTATCATGGATCCAATTACAAATCAGATGAATGGAATACTTTGGCCTGGGATTTGTCCACTGCTACCAGTATCTCCTGCACTAGAGAACAGTGTAGAAAGCAGTACAGAGACCTCAGGATGAGGAAGAGGGATACCCTCAAACATTGGATTGAGGAATGTCAGACTGGCAGCACTCCACAGGTGTGTAAGTATCACTAACAGGCACTACTTGTAAGAGTTAGCAGCTGAATGTGTTCAGGATTGGTATTATTAATGGCATTCTGTTGTGTTCTGCTTTTTCCACAGCTAATGGAGATAGATCACTGAACTGGCAAACTTATGAAACAAGATTGGTAGGGATGCGAGATCTAAGTGGTATGTCCACATCCAAACAGTACAGTTATTGTAGCATTAAGAGTAAATGCAGCTTATTCTGTTAAAACACTTGTATCACATTGGGTATGTATTTGTCAATTGTAAATGAAAATAATTAATGAATTAGTGTATCAGATAAAACAACAGTCCTGTATAACAGAGTAATTAGAGGTTGTTGGTTTAAAAAACACACTTTACAACAATGCAATACTGCTACGGTTTACATTAATATTGCAATGTAACATAAGACCTGTAAACCAGGGACAACAATAGTCCACTGAAAATTGTCATCAGTATAATTAGAACACATGTGTACAATATATACACATATCCATGATTGCTTGATGCAATCAGTAATATACTGTGCATCTGTTATGAGCTTGGTTGTCTTAATAGTGTGAAGGTTATTTGTTTAGAGTTTATAGTGTTAAAAGTAAAGGTAGCAGAATCATACCTCTCAACTGTTCAGATCCTTTGATAATCACATCACCACAGTAGTCAGGAAATCCTTCTACGTGGCACACCTCATCACAAAACGTTTCTCATCCAGAAAAAAAGAGGTCATTGTTCCCCTCTACTCATCACTCATTAGACCCATTATAGATTACAATGCCCCTTTTGGTATGTACCTCACAAGACATCTAAAACAACTGGAAAGGCCACAGAAATACCTCACAAAGAGGATTACCGGCCTCAAACAGATGCCCTAAGCAGACCGTCCCAACAAACTCCAGCTTTACTCCGTCGCATATCGCCTACTCAGAGGTGATCTCTGCCTAACATACAAGGCTATGTCAAACCCAGAGCTGTTGGACATGCTCCACTTAAAGAAATCCCAATCCCTCCGAGCTGCACGCTCTAGGGACCTAAACCTTGTCACCACAATAAACCGAACATGCTGGAGGGATAGATTCCTGTCCCAGAGACTTCCTATACTCTTAAATAAACTACCTATTTATATCAAACAAATCTCCTCATTAGCACTCTTCAAGAAAAATCTTGATGATTGGATGGGAAATAGGAAATTCACCCTGGGGATCACCTCTGTGGCTCTGCTCGACAGTGGCACAGGAAAATAATTTTCTTGGGTGGCAAAAGCCAGGGTACCTTTTTGGATGGGCTTGTATAGGCCCCAGGGCCGATAGCCTAGTACCTACTATGAACCTAAGATATTTGCAGAATGTCCAAATTTGTACTTCATATATTTGGTATGTTCCTCATAATGTGTGAGGACCCTTCACTGGACCAATAATCAAGGAGTCTCAATCCTCGCCACTGGCAACAGTGGGGGATGTTCACTGGGAGGATGACAAGTACACACACAGTATTTACAGATGCAGCTCTCTGCATCAAGTGCAATGCCTCTTAAGAGCACACAGAGACCACAGTTAGTCCGGGGCTGGTTTCTCACTCTTCCTCCAGATCCCTGGTAATACTCCCCACTGGCACAGCTATAGAGTTGGGTCCTTAGCTAGGATTCAAATCCAAGTCCTCCAACACTCTTTCTGTCCAAACAGTGCTTAGTATCTCTACCCAAGTAGCTGACACACAATCTTGGAGATTTGTTTTATACACACACACTTGTGCACACACACACATACACACACACACACACACACACACACACACACACACACACACACACACACACACACACACACACACACACACACACACACACACACACACACACACGGGAAAGGCTGTCACAGGCTTACAAGCCATGCCCCCTTCTGCCCAGATGATAAGGTGGTTATCACTGCCAGTAGAACCCCTTATCAACTACTTTAAGGTCCTTAACAAAGGGTGTCCAATTTTACTGTGAAATATTAATACTAATACAAATGGTAGTTTGTTATTCTAATCCTTTTGGTTTAAGCACTTGGGCTTCAGGCCAGTTGTTCTACATTAGGACGGCTTGTGGTCTATACTCTTGTGGCAGAAGAGGTAGCTTACATCCTTCTAAGTTGGGAATGTCTGTTATCCAAAAAGTGCCTTAGTTTTGGTTTAAGCACATGGGCCTCAGGCCAGTTATTTTACACTAAGAAGGTTTATGGTCTACACTCTTGTGGGAGGAGAGGGTAGATTCTGCCCTTCTGAGCTGGGAATTGCTGTTTGAAGGCTTATTGTGCCTGCTTATTTGAACTGTTTCTTTCTGAAATTGTTGCACCTTGTTTGCTGTACCTTAAACTAGATTCAGAACTGCTGAATCTAGCTCTGTTTGTATAACGAGCACTAATCCAGGCCATATTTTTGGAGAAGGTTCCATCTGCACCCTAATGGCAGGTGTGTGCAGTTAGAGCATGTCCGATTGAAGGTTGCTGGAACAGGACTCAGTTTTGAGCTTTTTTGGTTAACAGGTTAATTTGTTTAAATCAGTTTGCTCTTGTTTCCTGCTGTTTATATTTGTGTGTATCTGTTTTCTTGTATTAAATCAACCTAAACAGAGTTTAAATATCTTTAGCATAGTCTCGTTACAGGTTTTGCTGTGTCCAAATCTGTTTGTGTGATTCCTGTGTTTCCTGTCACACCATCTTGTGTTGACCAGGGCCTGACTGCACTTAGTGGGAGTAAGTGAAATGGTTGGAACTGGTCTGGCATAGGGTGTTTAGCTAAAAGATCAGGGGCAAGGGCTTATTGATTAATTCAAGTGTTTCTATTTTACTTTTGTTTTATGGTATTTAAATCCCATGCTTGCATGGGTTTGTGCTTGTTTGCACATCCTCATGCACCACTGCTGCACTGTTTTAACCATTTGAAAGGTATCTCAGCTGCATTTTTTCCCTTACCATCACTCCTGTGTAAGTGAGGCCCACGCTTGCAGCTACTGTATTAATTTTATCCTGCCAACTCACACCTATAGGTACTCTCCTCAGATAGTACCCACTCTACTATCCCTGACCTCTCTTCCACAGATTCTGACAAACATGGATGGACAATTTCCCGTGATTTCTCCTGCTAGTCTTGTTGATATGGGCATCCTCAGACAGTGTAGCAAATGCCTAATGTACACAGGCAACCGTCTACTACCATCACCTAGAAACACAATATGTTAGAGATACAATTGCATTAACAACCTAGAATCATTGCTGTCTCAGTCACAAGCAAGTACACCTGGCACTGAGAAGGTTGTCTGCACAAACACTACAAACACCACACCTCTAATACCACCCACACCTGTACAACACACTCCTACATATGTGGCAGTTCTCAACAAAAACATACCTAAACAAAAGAGACCTCTGAAGCAAACACAAACACACACATCACAACCCACAGCACCAAGCATCACACATAGTACACATGCCTGTGTCTCACATCCTCTAAGGCCCAGCTACAAATCCAACATACTGCTCATAGGAGACTCTATCATGAGACACACAGCTGTGCCTCTCACCAGGCTACACAAAGAGAAAGTTGTGGTAAGTTGCTTGTCAGGTGCTAGAATCTGCTATATTACACATGCACTCAGGTCTCTCAACAACAGGTACTGTTATGACTCTGTCATAGTCCATATTGGTGTGAATAACTTGAGATGTACATCTCTGGACTATATGAAGAGAGACATGATTGAGCTCACTGAATATGTGTCCCAGGCAGGTATGTCCCTAGCCTTAAGCAGCATCCTACCATCACCCAGAATGATGCAACAATATAAACAGAAAATGATTGACTTTAACAATTGGCTTAGTTCCTGGTGTCATTCCAAGGGGATCCAGTACCTGACAGCCTGGGAGGACTTGATTGACAGACCACACTGCTTTGCCAGATATGGCCTTCATCTGTTGCCCCTGGGCTTCAGGCTTCTGGCAAAGGGTCTTGCCTCCCCCATAGTGCCTTTTTTAGGCAAATTCATGAGAACAAAATTACCAACATGAAAAATTCTTCTAATCGAAATTTAAAGGTCATGCTGCTAAACGCTAGGAGTCTTACCATGAAGCTGCACTCATTGCAAGCATTTCTTGCCCTGGAGAATGCTGACATTTGTGCAGTCACCAAAACCTGATTCAAAGCTGTGGAGAGCACCCCAACCTTACCAGGTTACTCATCCTACCATACTTTTAGACCCCACATGGGGGGCTACAAAAGCCAAAGGAGGTGGAGTTTCAATATTTATCAAAGACATACACACATCCAGGCTGGTCATATGGTTTGATGCACACGAGACACTCCAAGTGCAGTTAACTATTGACAAAACACCTATTGAAATCATAGCTAACTACAGACACCCAACTAAGATGCCCACTCAACCTATCTGGAATTACGTGACTCCATCAAGATTCAGCCCTCTATCCTAATCCTCGATGACTTTAACTACCCAACCATAGAGTGGAAGACCTAATCTAGCCAAACATGAATGCCCAGATATTCCTTGACTTTATCAATGCCAATGCATTTGATCAGCTGGTTGACACCTTATGAGAGGTGAAAATATCCTGGACCTGGTACTAACCAACATGAGTAGCCACCCTGTAGCACCGCTACAGTGTCATCCTCCTTGATAAGATCTGACCATAACATGATCACCTTCGAAGTCACCATTTTCCCTGACCCCCCTCCCATCAGGGTCAAACAAAAAAAAACTTTTCCAAAGCTGACTACAATTTCCTGAGAGCAGGTATAAGCATATCCTAAGCCACTGTCCCTTCAGTAGGAACTGGCACTAATGTCCAAACCTACAGCAAAAAATATATATATTAGGACCTACATAGATATATGGACTCAGCAATACCTGACAGGACCAAATCATCTTCCTCAAGGAAGAGTAAACCTGTCTGGTAGACATCAGTAATAAACAAACTCTACAATGAAAGGAAAAAATTACTGTCCGGGACCAAGAATGAGCAGGTGCCATGTTGGAGGCAATCTCTCCTTTGTCTGAACAAGCAAATAAGGTCACTGGTGAAATCCTGTAAGGCTAACTTCAAGTCCAAATCGGTAAAGACAATCACAAGGCTTTCTTCACATACGTCTGCAATCTGAAAGGTAACACTCAAATCTGCTCTAAACTGGTGGTCAATAACACCACATACACAAATGCTATAGATATAGCCAACCTGCTGGGAGACAGGTTCAGTGAAAGCTTCACTCCACTGTCCCCCCCATTAGTAAATTAGGACATCCTCAGCACCTGCCCCCCCTCCCCTCATCACCAGGAAGCAGATGTTTAATGCCCTCTCAAAAGCAAAATATACAGTATCCATTGGACAGGTAAAAAACACACTCTCCAAAGCTAAGAAAACAGCATCCATGTGACCCGATAACATCTCAGGCTGCATTCCACATGAACTACAGAACGAACTGGCATGCCACCTAAGTACCATATTCAATCATAGCCTCACCTCAGGCATTGTGCCCACTGAATGCTGCACAGCAGTGGTTATCCCACTCCACAAAGGGGGAGCCATCATGGATCCTGGGAACTACAGCCCCATTAGCCTGAAGATCCTGGTCTGCAAAGCCATGGAACATATCATCATGGAACTTATAAACAAAGGCATTGGTAATCTCCAAACTCTGGACCCTACCCAGTTTGGGTTTGTGAAAGACAGATCATGTCTCCTAAACCTGACAGACTTCTTTGAAGCAGTCACCAAAGCCATAGACGAGGGTAAGGTGGTTCACACAGCCTACCTAGATCTTGCCAAGGCTTTTGACACCATCCCCTACTCTGGAATTATAGATAAACTCACTAAACTAGGTATAAATCCCTATAGCACAAGATGGGTTGCTCACTGACTGAACCCCCACTGTGAAAGTAGCAGACTCCAAATCTGACGTCAGACCAGTGACAAGTGGAGTACCACAGGTTCAGTCCTGGGTCCTCTCCTGTTTGGTATCTACTTCTCTGAAGTACAGGCTAACACAGAAGGTCTTTGGCTAATGAAGTTCTCAGATGACTGCAAACTAGGAGCCATAATTGAAACTCCTAATAATGTGGACATCCTGTAAAAGGGCCTCACTGAGACAGATGCCTGGTGTCAAAGCCATGGCCTCAAGCTCAAGGCCAAAAAAGTGCTTTGTCATCCCCTTTGGTAAAAACTCTGTACCCATGAACTATCACATAGGTGGTAGTCTATTTAACACCAAAAGTGTGATAAGGGACCTTGGGACACAGGTGGATAATAGTCTCTCCTTTGATAATCACATCGCTACAGTAGTCAGAAAATCATTCTACATGGCACACCTCATCACAAAAGGTTTCTCATCCAGGGAAAAAGAGGTAATTGTTCCCCTCTACTCATCACTCATTAGACCCATTATAGAGTACAACGCCCCTTTGGTATGTACCTCACAAGACATCTACAACAACCGGAAAGGCCACAAAAATACCTCACAATGAGGATTACCAGCCTCAAAAAGATGCCCTATGCAGACCATCTCAAAAAACTCCAGTTTTACTCCATTGCATATCGCCTACTCAGAGGCAATCTCTGCTTAACATACAAAGCTATGTCAAACCCAAATCTGTTGGACATGCTCCACTTAAATAAATCCCAATCCCTTCGAGCTACATGCTCTAGGGACTTAAACCTTGTCAACACAATGAACAGAACATGCTGGAGGGATAGATTCCTGTCCCAGAGACTTCCCATACTCTGGAACAAACTACCTATCTATAGCAAGCAAAGCTCCTCATTAGCACTCTTCAAGAAAAATCTTGATGATTAGATGGGAAATAGGAAATTCACCCCGGGATCACTTCTGTGCCTCTGCTCGACAGGGGCACAGGAAAATAATTTTCTTAGGTAGCGAAAGCCAGGGTACCTTTTTGGCTAGACTTATATAGACCCTAGGGCCAATAGCTTAGTACCTACCTATGAAACCTATGAAACCTATGGACCTGACAACATTCTGACTCTATCCTACATGAACTCACACATGAGCCTTCAGCTCCATTAGGCACACTATTCAACCAAAGCCTGAGTACCAGCTTCATCCCAGCCAAATGATGGACAGCCACTGTGATCCCTCTACACAAAGGTTGATCATCCATTGACCAAAGCAGTTATAGGCCCATCAGCCTAACTAGCCTGATCTTCAAGGCCATAGAATGCATTATCATGGACCTGATAAACAAGGACATTGGCAACCTCAAAATGCTTGACTCCATGCAGCCTGGTTTTGTTAAAAGGAGATCATGCCTGTTAAACGTGGTCAACTTTTTCGAAACAGTCACCACAGCCATGGAAGAGGGAAAGATGGTGCACACCTCCTACCTTGACCTAGCCAAAGCCTTTAACATTATTCCAACCCAGGCATAATAGATAAATTCTCCCAGCTAGGTATCAACCCATATGTTACCAGATGGGTAGCTAACTGGCTCACTGATAGAACCCACTCAGTCAAAATAGGGGAAGCCACCTCTAGTAGTAGACTGTAATGAGTGGTATACCCCAAGGATCGGTCTTGGGGCCTCTACTGTTTGGTTCATAAGTTCATAGGTGTGTACTAGGCTAATGGCCCTGGAGCCTTTACAAGCCTAGCTCATAGGATTACCCTTTCATCGTGACACCCAACCATAGTTCTCAGTGCCTCTGTCGAGTAGAGTCACTGGAGTGATCTCTGTGGTGAATTTTCTATTTCCCTTCCACTCATTAAGATTTCTCCTGAAGAGGGCCAGTGAGGTGCTCTGTTTGCCATGAATGGGAAGTCTATTCCATAGCATGGGCAGTCTCTGGGTTATGAACCTGTCCCTCCAGCATGTTCTGTTGATTGTGGTAATGATGCTGAGGTCTCTGGAGCATGCGGTCTGGAGGGATTGGGATTTCTTTAGATGTAGCATTTCTAACAGAGCTGGGTTACACATGGCTTTGTAAGTCAAGCCGAGATCGCCTCTAAGTAGGCAATATGAGATAGAGAATAGTTGGAGTTTTTTGAATCTGTCCATAGAGGACAAGTGTTTAAGGCCTAGGATCCTCTTTGTGAGGTACTTTTGCGTCCTCTCCAGTTGTTGCAGGTGTCTAGTGAGGTACATGCCAAATGGAGCATTGTACTCGATGATTGGCCTAATGAGGGAAGAGTAGAAGGAGACAATGACCTCTTTCTTCCTGGATGTAAAACCCTTAGTAATGAGATGTGCCACATAGAAGGACGTTCTGATCACAGTGGCAATGTGGTGGTCAAAAGAGAGGTTGCTGTCAATCTGTGTTCCCAGATCTCTTATAATGCCTTCTGTGTTCAGTGGACTACCATCAATGTGGTAAGTCATGGGAAACAGGTTTTTCTCAATGGGGATGATGACCCGTTTTTTGGTATTGAGCTTAAGGCCATGGTTCTGACACCAGTCGCTGGCCTCAGTGAGGACTTTCTCTAGGATGTCAATATCACTTTGAGAGTTAATAATGGCTCCCATATTGCAATTATCTGCAAACTTTGTCAGGCAGAGTCCCGTTGTGTTTTTATGGACTTCTAAGAAATAGATACAAGACAGAAGAGGACCCAGGACTGATCCCTGTGGGACTCCACTCATGACTGGTCGGTAGTCTGACTTGGAGTCAGCTACTTTCATACTGTGAGTTCTATCTGTGAACCTGTTTGCAACCCACCTAGTGATATAGGGGTTGATGCCTAGTTTAGTGAGTTTTTCTATGATTCCTGAGTGAGGAATGGTATCAAAGGCCTTGGCCAGATCAAGGTAGGCTGTATGAACCACCTTGCCTTCATCCACAGCTCTGGTGACTGACTCAAAGAAGTCAACCAAATTGTGCAGGGATGGTCTACCCCTCACAAAACCAAACTGTATGGGATTCAGAGTTTGGAGAGTCCTTATATCCTTGATGATGTGTTCCATAGCTTTGCATATACTTTTCAGATGTGCAAGCCAAGACCAATGGTCTGTGGCTGACCAAGTTTGCAGATGACTGCAAGCTGTGTGCTGCCTTAACTTCCCCTAGTGATATGAACATCATCCAAGAGGGCCTTACCCAAACTAATGACTGGTGCCAGAAGCATGGCCTCAAACTGAGTGCTAAGAAATGCATCATTATTCCCTTTGAGGAAAATGGAGTCTCCACTAGTTATCACATTAATAACAATGTACAAAGGATGCAATCAGTTGTAAGGGAATTGGGCACTCAGAATGATTAGCAACCTGACTTTTGACCACCATGTTGCCTTGTTGTACAGAAGGCTTTGTATATGGCCTACCTCATAAGTAAGGGTATTTCATCCAGGAACAAGGAGGTCATAACATTCCTGTACTCCTCCCTTATCAGACCCATTACTGAGTACAATGCCCCCTTCCGCATGTACCTTGCCAAACACATGCAGCAGCTAGAGAGACCACAGAGGTTCCTAACTAGGAGAATCCATTGTCTCAAACAGCTGTCCTATACTGATAGGCTAAACTCCCTGTCCCTCTACTCAGTCTCATACAGACTGCTCAGATGTGACCTGTGTCTGGCATACAAGGCCATCTCAGAACCAGCCTTGATGGAATTGCTGGATATGTGCAACTCAAACTCCACTCATGCTACCCACATGCTAGGCCTCAACCTGGTCTGTGACATTAACAGAACTTGTTGGTGGGATAAATTTCTGTCCCAAAGACTCCCCCATCTATGGAATAGACTTCATCTCCATGTCAAGCATAGTACCTCTCTAGCCCTCTTTAAGAGGAACCTGAATGACTGGATAGGAAACAAAAAAACACCCCTGGGATCCTACCTGTGTCCTTGCTGGACAGGGGAAACAGGTGCTGACTTTATGGGAACATGGGCAAAATTCTTGGCTAGGCTTATAAGGGCCTTTGGGCCAAAGGCCTAGTATCATCCTATGAACCTATGAACCTATGATCACCAACAAGGCTATTAGGAGTGGCCCACACAGTGTCACCAAATAAATATGCAAGTACTCTCAAAACTTAAATATCTCTACACAGATCAGCCACAATGAAATGTTTAAATATATTTAATGATAAATAATAAAAGAACAAGACAATACTAAATATATATTCACAGTGACATCAGAGTTCAAAACCACAGGAAATATTTAAAACAACATTGCAGGAAAGTCTCAAATAAATAAATGCAACTATCTAAACTAAGCTTCACTATATTCCTTGACTAAATCAATGACACTCACTGTCAGCCTGGGTACTACTACTCATTTCTGCCCCTACAGTCACTCTGCCCAAGGGAATATCAGTACCCACCAGCAGTGATGGCTGACCTTCAGTCTCACTGCTACAGGGTAGCTCCCTTTCTGAAGAAACCACTTCACCAGTCCTGGCTTCAAGAGTGTGATTTATGTGGGTTCTCCCTAGGATACCAGACTCACATGCCTGTTTCCAAGTCTGATTGCATGTCACTGCATGCACACAATGTACTGCATTATCAAAATAATTCCAAAACCACAAAAAAGTCACGAACACTTGTTGTTATACCACACAAAGGAGGACTCCGTTGCTTTTTTTAAGCTTTTTACCCCAGATGTAGTTACATCCAATAACACAAGAAACACACTTCTGTTCTCTTCTCTAGCGCCTCGGCAAAATAATTCCCTATCATTAGATCTGCAGGGATATCCTCAAACACACCTACTTGCTTGTTTCCTTTTCCACCCTCCCAGTCAAGGTGAACCTTAGCTAAAGGTATTTGGAATGGGGTCCCTGTTCAAGCTCTGACTGGAGTAGACTGCCTAAGCAAGTAGTGCTCCTCTTTAACCATTGCAGGCTTCATGATGGTTAGGTCAGATGCTTTGTCTCTCTTAGCAGTGGCCTGTTTCCCATCTACTAAGATAAGATATAACCTCTTGTGGTAGTTTGTAGTTTGGTACCCTTGTTGTCGCCAAACAACTTACTGTTGGCATTCTGTCATTCTAACTTGCTGGCTACCCTACTTTCTTGTTCCCCACCTTGCTTCTGTGGACATCTATATGTTTCATGTCACCACTGGTTACATTTAAAACATTTAATCCTTGGTCCTGGCTGTGTACCTGGACTAGTGGCTTCCTCTGCTACTGGGTATACTCTGTTGAGGAGGTTTAGGCTGCCCACCATGGGCTCCCGTATACCCATGTGCAGCACTGGGTACCCCTTTTCTGTGCAGTGATGCCTGCTTGCTAGGTATAGGTCTCTTTTTTCCCTAACACATCTCTAGTATTGCATACCCTATCTGCCAACCAGATTTTCATGTCATCAGGCAAAGTGCTAAGGGCTTGTTCCCTCACCAAAAGGTCTGCAAGCCCTTCAAAAGTGACGACTTTACACCCACCTATGAAAATAAATGCTTAGTTCAGCAATATATTCACACACACTTTCATCTGCCTTGCATCTATGCTCATGGAACTTTTTCCTATAAGCTTCAGGTGTTAACTTAAAACATTCCAATAAATAATTTTAACTGTATTATAATTTAAGTAATCAGCAACAGACAATTTAAAAACAGCAGTTACAGCTTTACCATGGAATAAGGGGTCAGGAACCATACCCAGAGCACTTGGCCAACATTATACTGTTTACAAACCATTTCAAACATATGACTAAAACTATCAAAATTTTCACTGTCTGTAAATTGTGGAAGAAATGTATGGACCTTTATTGCTACTGGGGTTTTATTACTACCTTTCCCATTACCTCCATGACCCTGGCGAAGAGTCACCATTTCTTTTTTGTGTTGCTTCTGGTGCTCATTTTCTTCAGTTTCCAGATGTCTTAGTCTCTCTGTTGATTCTAATTCCATTTGTTTCTATTTCACCTTTTCTTCAGACTCTGAACACCATGCTTTCTCATTTTCTTCAGCTTCTAAACATTACAGTTTCTCATTTTCTTCAGCCTTTAAACACTGCAGTCTCTGATGATTCTATTTCCAAATGTTTGGCCTCCAGTTAAAGTCTTTTTAACTTCAGATGGATTTTTAAGTCTCTTGAGGCAAAGTTGAACTGTCCATTTTCTGAGAGTTGTACGTTCCCAAGTTGAACTGTCCATTTCCTGAAAGTTGTACATTCCCAAGGTCAGTCTGGCTGTCTTCCTGTTTGCTGGTCTCTGATGTAGCTGTGAATGAGGCTGCAATCATTTTCACTTTAGCCAGGTTGACAGGAACCGGTCCTTTGGCTTAGCACATCTCAGCCAACTGGCTCCTTGTCAGCTTGCCATAATCCTCTGCTGACATCCTTGCCTGCTCTCACTGACTAACTAAGTTAACAAAAAATAAATAGATTAAACTATTGTCTTATGGAACTCTGAATGTTTACTGTGTCACTGCTTGAGAGTAGAAAAGCCTTCTTTAGTGACCACAGTTTACAGGCTACAGGAGTTCAATATCCACACCACTGAATCCTAATATGTGATGTGGTGATCCCACTACTGCCAACCAAATGTGATGACCCTCCACTGGACCAGTAATCAAGGAGCCTCAATCCTCACTACTGGCAACAGTGGGGATGTTCACTGAGATGATGACAAGTACACACACATAGACCACAATCAATTGAGTGCTGGTTTCCTGCTCTTCCTCCAGATCCCCAATAAGGCTCCCCACTGGCATAGATATACAGTGGAGTCCTTAGCCAGAGTTCCAAGCAAGCCCTCCAACACTCTCTCTGTCCAAACAGTGCTTCATGTCCCTGCCCAAATAGCTGACACACACTCTTGGAGATTTCTTTTACACACACACACACACACACACACACACACACACACACACACACACACACACACACACACACACACACACACACACACACACATCATGCATGCATGCGAGCACACCACACTCACACACACACACACACACACACACACACACACACACACACACACACACACACACACACACACACACACACACACACACACACACACACACACACACACACACACACACACATACACACACCTGGCAAAGGCTGCCACAGATTTACTAGCTATGCCTCCATCTGCTCAGACTATAAGGTAGTTATCACTGCCACCAGAGCCGCTTATCAGCTACTTTAAGGCCCTTAACAAAGGGTGTCCAATTTTACTGTATAATATTAATACTAATACAAATGGCAGTTTGACCAAGAGCAAGGCTATTAGGAGTGGTCCACACAGTGTCAGCAAATAAATATGCAAGTACTCTCAAAACTTAAATATCTCTACACAGATCAGCAACAATGAAAGGTTTAAATATATTTAATAATAAATAATAAAAGAACAAGACAATACTAAATATATATTCACAGTGACATCAGAGTTCAAAACCACAGGACATATTTTATGACATTGGAGGACAGTCTCAAATAAATAAAGAAAAATATCTAAACTAAGTTTCACTATATTCCTGCCTATAGCTAAGAGTGTTATGCTGTTCCCTACAAACTTACTTCATTAGAGCAAGGGAAATGTTTTGGTGAATGGATCTTGTCACGTCCAAGACTGAATACAGAATGCTCTGTCTCACTAAGAGACTTCTCAAATCAATTTCTAAAATGTTACGGCTGGGATAGCTTGCGGAATGACATAATTTCTTGGCATCTGACTTCTAGTTATCAAGTGAAACCCCAATTTCTGAAACTGGCATTACTTAGCACCAACCTGTAAAAAATATGCAGACAAGGGCTTTCTGAGATCTTTGGCAGATGCTATAAGTCATAAAACAATTGCATTCCTTCATGCTTTCAAGACTAGTAATTAGTTCACTCCAAAGACAATACAGAAATCTCCCTAGTACAGACATTGTGTCTCTTGCTGCATTGAAAACTGAAAGGTACCATCTTTTATGGCATAGCCATAAAGCAATTTAATTTCAGCTATTTTTCTAAAGTTTGCTGTATTGAAGTGAACCTCCTGTATTCCATTTTCCACTTTTAAAATATATAGATTTAAACAGTTACAATAGTGCATGTAAATTAATTTTCTCTTCCAGTAGGGCACACTGTGGTTACATTTAAAACAGTAAATACCTTTTCAACACACACACGCACACACACATCTGTACCAGCAATTTGATATACACATAACATAAAGTTCTAATACATCTTTAACACAAGCATCTTACATAAATAATTTCAATATTCACAAATGACATACAATTATTTACAAAATGCCAGCTAGCTATGCTGGCATTATATCCTTCACAACATGTGTGGTTTCCTGACATATCACTGGGACAATTGCTTGTACCGCTCCTTTTTGGCATTTACTTCTCAGAAGTCAAGGCCAATGTCAGTGGTCTCTGACTGACTAAATCTGCAGATGATTGCAAGTTAGAAGCTGTCATTGAATCTCACACTGACACAAATGTTCTCCAGGAGGGGATGACATAGACAAACAACTGGTGTCAGAGTCATGGACTAAATCTAAATGCCAAGAAATGCATAATAGTATCCTTTGGGAAGTCACCCATCCCTAGTAACTGTCATATTGGCAACACATCCCTTAGAGCTGACCCAGTAGTCAAGGACTTAGGGACACATGTAGACAGTAATCGAACCTTTGACCATCATGTGTCTACAGTAGTGAGGAAATCATTTTATGTTGCGCAACTTATAAATGAAAGGTATGGCATTTAATTCCAAGGAAGTCATTGTCTCACTGCATTTAGCATTCATCAGACCTATCATGGAGTACAATGCCCCCTTTAATATGTACCTAACCAGGCATATCCAACAATTGGAATGTCTACAGAGGTTCCTCACTAATAGAATACAATGTATAAGTAAAATGTCCTTTGCAGACTGCCTCAAGGCCCTATCCTTATATTCTGTCTCCTACAGGCTGTTAAGGGGAGATCTATGCCTGACATATAGGGCATTTTCAGACCTCACTCTGATGGACCACCTTCATATCCACAAAACAAACAACACCAGATTTACCCATCCTGTAATAAACTAGGACCTGCTGGAGAGATAGGTATGTATCCCAGAGACTACCCCATCTATGGAATAGGCTCTCCATTCACGTGAAGCAGAGTTCCTCCCTAACCCAATTCAAGGACAATTGGACAATTGGATGGAAAAATGGAAATTCTTCCTTGGTTTGGCACCTATGTCACTAATGGACACAGACAACCTGTAAATGGTTCATCTCTCAGGCCCATGCTTACACTTATCAAGTGTATAGGTTCATAGATTCATAGGTAGGTACTAGGCTATTGGCCCAAGGGCTTACATAATCCTAGCCAGCAAGGTTCCATAGCTTATGCCACCCAAGAAAGTTATTTTCCTGTGCCACTGTCCAGCAGAGACACAGAAGTGATCCCTGGGGTGTATTTCCTATTTCCCATCCACTCATCAAGATTTTTCTTGAAAAGTGCTAATGAAGAACTTTGCTTGACATAAATGGGTAGCTTGTTCCAGAGTATAGGAAGTCTCTGGGACAGGAATCTTTCCCTACAGCATGTCCTGTTTATTGTGGTGACAAGTTTTAGGTCCCTAGAGCATGTAGCTCAGAGGGATTGGGATTTCTTTAGGTGTAGCATGTCCAACAGCTCTGGGTTTGACATAGCTTTATATGTTAGGCAGAGATCACCCCGGAGTAGGCAATATGCTATGGAGTAAAGCTGGAGTTTTTTGAGGCGGTCAGTGTAGGGCATTTGTTTGAGGCCAGTAATCCTCTTTGTGAGGTTCTTCTATGGCCTTTCCAGCTGCTGCAGATGTCTTGTGAGGTACATTCCAAAAGGGGCGTTGTACTCGATAATGGGTCTAATGAGTGATGAGTAGAGGAGAACAATGACCTCTTTTTTCCTGGATGAGAACCCTTTTATGATGAGGTGTGCCACATAGAAGGACGTCCTGACTACTGTGGTGATGTGACTATCAAAGGTGAGACTACTATCCACCTGGGTCCCAAGGTCTCTTATCATGCTTTCAGTGTTAAGTAGATTGCTGCCTATGTGGTTGTTCATGGGTACAGAGTTTTTACCAAAGGGGATGACACTGCACTTTTTGGCATTGAGCTTGAGGCCATTGCTCTGACACCAAGCATCTGTCGCAGTGAGGCCCTTCTGTAGGATGTCCACTTCATTTGGGGGCTTGACTATGGCTCCTAGATTGCAGTCATCTGTGAATTTTGTTAGCCAGAGGCCTTATTTGTTAGCCTGTACTTCAGAGAAATAGATACCAAACAGGAGAGGTCCCAGGACGGAACCCTGTGGTACTCCACTTGTCCCTGCTTTGAGGTCAGATTTGGAGTCTGCAACTTTTACAGTGTGGGTTCTGTCAGTGAGCCAGTTGGCAGCCCATCCTGTGACGTAAGGATTTATACCTAGTTTAGTGAGTTTAGCTATAATTCCAGAATGGAGGATGGTGTTGAAAGCTTTGGAGAGGTCAAGACAGGCTG
Source organism: Protopterus annectens (assembly GCF_019279795.1). Classification (NCBI taxonomy): domain Eukaryota; kingdom Metazoa; phylum Chordata; order Ceratodontiformes; family Protopteridae; genus Protopterus; species Protopterus annectens. The sequence goes on along the minus strand of NC_056726.1, from coordinate 1,147,298,906 downwards.
TGTAATCCACCTTATCCTCATCCACAGCTTTGGTGTCAGCTTCAAATAAGTCTATCAGGTTCAGGAGGCATGATCTGCCTTTCACAAACCTGAATTGGGTGGGATCCAGAGTTTGGAGGTTACCAAAGTCTTTGTTTATGAGTTCCATGATGATACGTTCCATGGCCTTGCAGACCAGGCTCGTCAGGCTAATAGGTCGATAGTTCCCAGGATCAGTGGTGGCTCACCCTTTGTGGAGTGGGATAACTGTTGCTGTGCACCATTCAGTGGGCACAAAGCCTGATGTGAGGCTATTATTGAACATGGTGCTTAAGGGGGAGCCAGTTCATTCTAAATTTCATGTAAAACGCAGCCTGGGATGTTGTCCGGTCCCATGGATGCTGTGTTTTTGGCTTTAGTGAGTGCAGCTTTTACCTGCATAGTTGTGATTACAGGGACTCTGCATTCTTTCTGTATAGATAAGGGCCCTTTAGGAGGAGAGAGTGGGGTAAAGTTAGCACTGAACCCATCTGACAGGATGTTGGCAACATCACTTGGTTCTGTAATTTTCTTGCCTTTGTGCTGTAACTCAGAGCAGATCTGGGTGTTGCCATCTCGATTCTTGACATAGCTATAGAATGCTTTGTGGTTGCCCTAGGATTTAGTGGCGATTTTGTTTTCTTAGCTAGCTTTGGAGGATCTTATAAGGGATCTCAGTTTCTTACTGAGGCTGACCAGGGAGCTCCTCCACTCATGGGATTTTACTCTCTTTTGCAACAGTTTCTTCCTTCTGTTGTACAGTTTGTTTATGGCAGGGGACTACCAGATTGGCTTCCTTTTTTTGGAGGATAGCATCTTGGTTCTGTTCCATGCACTCGTGTAAGTGCTTATATAGTGCATTTGTGTAGGATTCAGCAGTTGTAACTGTATTGTCCACCTGCATGGGTGTCATGAAGTTCACCACTTCTGTCTTAAGAAGCATGAAGATGGCTTTGGAGAAATTTTTTACTGTGGTTTCCTTAATGTGGGGTGGGGGCAGGATGTGGATATCAAGGGTGATAAGCTTATGGTCGGATCGGTCCAACAAGGAGTTGACTTCAGGTGTGGTACACCGGTCACTCATGTTGGTAATGACTAGGTCTAGGATATTGTTGCCCTTGGTGGGGGTGTGGATAAGTTGATCTAGGGCATTGGAGTTTATGAATTCCAGAAAGCATTGAGCTAAGGAGTTGGTACACGAGTAGTTTTCCCAGTTAATGGTGGGGTAGTTGAAGTCACCAATTATTAGGGTGTTTGGTTGAACCCTAATATTTTCCAGTACATCAAGAAAAGAGGAGTGGGAATCCTGGGGCATGGTGGGGGATCTGTAGCAAGCTACAAATTGGATTGCAGTTTTGCCCAGAGTTAGTTGCACTTGGATAACCTCAGATGCATTATGCTGAGCAACTAGCCTGGAGGTGTGGATATCCTTAATGAATATGGACAGACCTCCACCTTTGGTGTTTCAGTCCGGGTTACATGGCCGAAAAGTGTGGTATGAGTTATAGCCTGGTAGTGCATGGGTGCTCTCTGGAGCCTTGAACTAAGTCTAAGTCACTGAACAGATATTGATGTTCTCCATTTTAAGGAGTGCCTCGAGTGAGTGCATTTTGAGATTTAGATTTCTAGCATTGAGTAGCATTACCCTCAGTTTTTTGCTTACCTATTCCAGTTATGATGGTGAATTTGTTATTTGAACCCTGCCTAAAAACGGCGCTATAAGGGCAGCAGGAGCAACAGGTGCAGGCCATCTGTGGCAAAGCATCATGGTCTGTCAACCATGTCATCCCAAGCAGACAGATACTGGATACCTTAGAATGACACCAGAAGCTTAGCCAATTGTTGAAGTCAATCATTTTGTCCTTGTACTGCTTTATCATTCTGGGCGATGGCAGAATGCTACTCAGGGCTAGGGTCATACCTGCCTGGGCTACAAGATTGTAGAGCTCTGCCATGTCTCTTTTCATGTAGTCCAGGGTGGTACATCTCATCTCATTCATACCAACATGGACAATGACAGAGTCATATTTGTGCTTTTTGTGGAGTAACCCGAGTGTGTGGGTTATGTGGCGGATCCTGGCATCCGACAGGCAGCTAACAATAACCTTCTCCTTGTTTAGCTTGTTGAGTGGGACATCAGTGTGCCTGACTATAGAGTCACCTATGACTAGTGTGTTTGGTACGTTGTTTTGCCTTATTGGCTGTGGTTGAGTGGCACACTGAGTCTGTGAGCTATGTGTCATTTGGGTTGTGTTGGGGGATGGAGGTTGCTTACGTTTCTACTTTGTAGGTCTCTGTTGCTTAGACAGATTATTATTGAGAGCCTCCGCAAATGTTTTTGTGCTATTATGTATATCAGAACTTGTCAGAGATTTGGGATGCATGACTAGGTTTAAAAGGTCATTTGGTCATTAGCATGACATACAATTCAGTTTCTGACTTCAAAGTCTTCCTAACACTACATGTTTAAAAAATACTGTTACTGTAACAACCTTCTAAGTTAATGGGAGTAATATTTAAAATATGTCCCTTTCTCTGGGCCTTTGTCCACCCATTTTGTCAGAGTTTGTTCAGATGACTTGCACTAAGAGGTGAAGAGGTATTATCAGAACAGAGTAATAGAATTGCATACATACGCATCATACGTCACATATGACATTAGTAATTTTCTCCTTTTTTTTCTCTCACTCCACCCCTTTTCTTCTTTTTTTCATTTTTGGTTATTTTTACTTAATTTTTGTATTATGTATAATTTTTTATTTCTTGGACACCTATTTGTTTCTTTGTTGTTATTTTTAATTGTGTTTGTCTTTTTTTATAATTATTTATAATATTTGTTTTTCTTTCTTATCATTTCTTTTTAATACTTTACATTTGTATCTTAATGTTTTATGTTATTACTAGAGCACAGCAGGGCAAGCTGGTTCCCCGTGATCCACCTACTCTCACTCCACTGGCTACAGCACAAAGGCCCAGCACTTCTGAGCTGCAGTCTGGCTGCACCCCCCCCCCCTGCTGCCCCGGTACATCCTGGACCCTCAGGTCATTCTGCTACAGAAGATAGGCCTGTATTCCGTCTGTGAGCAGAAGCAGAGGGGGTGATTTTGACACCCTTTGCCAAACTGCCACGTATGGTGTGTGGGATTGTGCACCATACAGCTGGTGTCTGCCTGTGCTGAGTGGAGACACTGCTCTTCATCATTGTCCTGAATAACACAAGGACAAACAGAAGTCAGACACTGCAGCCATCGGTGCAGTGAGGTGACAGTGATGATAGTCCAGTGGGTAAGGACTCAATTCTCATTGTCACCAAATCTGACGTCCATATGTTTGCAATTTCCCATCCCCACCCCGACCAAGCTGTTCATCCCCTCTTGTGTCCTTCACCAACCATGTCTCTTGCTCATATGTTTTGTCTGTCAGCAAATGCTTCCTCACCTTTCCAACTTGCCTGTCCCAGATATGATTATCTCCCTTCCCCAACATACTTCTCTCTCCTTAAAAAAAAAAAAAGGCACAGATCCCCCCAAAAAATTATCATCCCATACATAGCTCTCCATTTCACACATGCATCTACTTGACATTCAAATTGATCCAATTGGATTTGCAACACAATTATGTTATTGTCACCCTTCTCACTGGAGGTGACAGACCAAATTCAGCTAAGATTCTGTACATGTGCTTATTTATTACTGTTGAAGAAATGGATAGCTACGGTTCTCTACTACGACCTTCCTGCATGTTCCTTTGTTTTTCCCCCTGCTTGCTTCTCCTTTCACCACTTTCCTGTCTCCCGCATTTCTTTTCTTTAAAGAATCTGTGCTTGATGGTGAGCAATGCAGACATTGCTAAGCAACTGTAAAAAAAAAAGTACTCTTAGTTATATAAACCTTTATTTGATACCACTTCCATGTAGCACCAAACATTTCATTATTACTCCTTTGAGTGCATAGACAGCTAATTACACAGATTCTAAATATCATAATTTATAATCTTGTTGTACACATAAAAGTATTTGAAAATGATAGATACACCATTATTTGAACTCAGTACCATCTGAACCAAAATTAGATACCATCGATGCATTTAACAGATGGTGCTACAGAGTCAGTTGAGTCGCAGGTGTATTTTACACATTGTATAGATAATTGCACAATAAATTGCTGTTGCACACACATGCTACTTAAGTAAATCTTTGGCTGCAGGTAGTAATTGACTTCAAGTTGATATAAGTATCTTTTCAGAGCACATACAACTGGTGTAGGTAATTCAGATCAGTAATATTCTCATTCCTGTATCATGCCTCTCAGCTGAACAGATTTCTGGAGAATGCCCAGATTTATGCCTTGTATGTTTGTTCTGTCTCCATAAAATTGGCATTTTTTTGGCAAATCATTGGGAAATCATTGAAGACTAAACTCAGAAAATACTGACAGAATTTTGAATTTCAGACTTCCTATCCTTTTTAAAATTCACCTTAATGCAAAAACTGTTATTCTATCAACTTTCTAAGTTTGTAAGACCAATATTTAAACACTGTCTCTTTATTTTTGGACATTCCCCCATTATTAATGGCTTTGTTCAGATTTCTTGCTTAATCTTTAATTAGCCTTTCTTAGCAATGCAAACATGCTTTGTAGAGAAAGTATGACACTTACCATTGGTTGAAAAAAATACATCTGCTAATTAACTGATTGTGGGGTTGGGCAGGTCAATGCACTGTTGATGAAGGCAAATGGTAGTGGGTTGAAATGGGATGTAGGCATAACTTTTACAAGGCTTCATCAGAAATGTAAAAAAAAAAAACATACATAAAACCCTCTTTAAATACTCTTAAGCATTAATTAAACACAATTACATCATTCAATATACCCAATTAATCAATCAAATATGTACAGATGAAAATAAAACACGTATTGCTCACATACACTTATTTTTTAACATACACCCTATGATTCTTTAAAAAACATTTAATATTAATCACATCATTCAATCCTGGGGTTTGAGCTGCCCTTAGATTTAATAGCCATTTGGTCCCCCTTTGTTCCTAGTTATTTTTGAAATTACCCCCTCTGTGACTCAATTTGCCTGTTCCAAGACTGAAATATATATATTTTTAAAACCAATACATTCCATACTGTGTCTGTAAACAGCGTTCCTACTATCCTTTCTCCATTCTTATACACAAACCTAGGCCTCGGGCCCACAATTTCCAACAGCTCATGGTCCCCCCTCACTAATTTCCAGTTTCTTTCAATAACATTACGGATTATGCTCCCATCTATAGTCACAGGCATGCCGAAACACAAATTTCTTTCATCAGACTGTACTCTATTATTTGCTTTTAGAACTAACTTTAGTGCTTTTTTCAAAATAGGTGGATACCAAACCTCTCTCCTGTCCCATCTGGAGTATAGATGGGGGAATCTTCCATAATGTTATTGAAAGAAATTGGAAAATAGTGGAGGGGAACAATGAGCTGTTGAAAACTGTGGGCCCAAGGCCTAGATTTGTGTATAAGAATGATTATAACTTAAAGACTTTAAGGTAGGGACCTTAATACTATTGTTACAACATCCACTAATAGATCATATGGGATGCACAAATGCTATGGATGCAGTATGTGCCGGTACATTTTAGAACGACCATATGTAGAACTGCAACACATTTCATATACTATTCCAGTTACTAGATTTTTTTCATGTAAAAGTCAAGGAGTGGTTTATGTAGCAGTTTGCAGCAAATGTCAAAGATTTTATGTAGGCATGACCACCAGAAGTCTATATATTAGGATCAGAGAACATATGAATAGTATAAAGAGAAAGGATAGTAGGAACGCTCTTTAGAGACACAGTACGGAATGTATTGGTTTTAAAAAAATGTTTCAGTCTTGGAACAGGGCAAATTGAGTCTCAGAGGGGGTAATTTCAAAAATTACTTGGAACTAAGGGAGACCAAATGGCAAATAAATCTAAGGGCAGATAAAACCCAAGGATTGAATGATGCGATTAATATTAAATGTTTTTTAAAGAACCGTAGGGTGTATGCTAAAAAATAAGTGTATGTGAGCAATACATGTTTTATTTTCATCTGTACATATTTGATTGGTTAATTGAGAATATTGAATGATGTAATTGTGTTTAATTAATGCTTAGAGTATTAAAAGTGGATTTTATGTATGTTTTTTGACATTTCTGATGAAGTCTTGCTGACGAAAGCGTTGATTAAAGGTTTATGCTAAATATTCTTTTATGTTTTCGAGTGTGACAGTGCTCTTTTTTTGTTTTTATCAGTTTCAGTTTGACCATGCATGTTTTGTTAATAGCTTTTTACTGTGCTGCCATGTCTGAAACACAGGGTGATCCGTTAATGGTTGTTAGTGTTTATACCATCCAAGGAACTCCAGTGCTGAACTCATGCTCTGTTAAAGACTATGGAAGAAACACAAAAATCTTTACAATTGTTGATAAAGGAGCATTCCCGAGTCAAGTCTGCATGTTCTGGGTCAGAAGATAATACAGAAACTGTCATTGAGGTGAATACCAAAGACAGAATGCCATTCCTTCCAGGAGAAATGATTCAGTGGAGGAGAGGGCTGTAAAGCCGAACAACATTTATACGAATATTGCAGCAGTTCTAAATAATGGTGAGGATCCTTTTACTTATACAAAAAGGCTGGTGGACCCTAGTGAACTGACCCTGTATAGGGAACCGTGTGACAGTTTAAACAAGTTACTTAAAAAAATATAAAAGTGTGGACATTGAAAATAAATATTTTTACAAATGTATTGAACTTGGAATTGTTCCTAAAGAACTTAGGTTCTTCAACTTTCCCAATGGTGTTTCAGATAAAGATCCCTTTTTTATTAAATTGAAAGAGTTCTTTAATGAAGCTGGAATCAGCTTTCTGGGGTATTGGTTGAACATAATAATAATACCCTGAGAGAGATGAAAGAAGAAATTTTAAAGGTAGAACAAGCCATAGAGTCTAAATTTCAATTTGAATTCTGTGAAAGAACTAAGCATGCTTTGCTGTTAGAGGACATAGAACAACATGAGAAACTCCTTATACAAAGGAAAAACAATAAATTATATTGAGACTTAGTGGCATATGAAACGGATACTGCATATTCCATTTTTGTTAATAATAAGAACAAGAATCCTTCATTTGTTAGTAGAAATCAGCATGTTCCTGGGCTAGTCCACCTTAAACAACGTGGACTGAAGAGTTCCGCTACATTTGCAGAAGTGACTAAGAGCGGAACAACAGGTTCTTTCAAAGGGAACCAGGAGAAGTTTGGTGATATTTTGAATTTGAACATAACATCCGAGCCAATGGCGCAGCAAAATGAAGCTAATATACAAGTATAAGGGAATGAAACTATCAAAGAGCACGGTGCAAAACCAAAAACTTGTTTAGTGTACGAGAAAGAGCAGAGACCAGTAAAAACGAGGCCTATGGCAAATCAGAAGAAAGGACGGATGGCATCCGACTCTTCAACAGACAACAAATAAGGTACAATGAACTGACAAAAGACATTTTAAATCTGTCTAGCTTTGAGCTAAATGTACATCATTTGGACCTATTAAGGCTGGGTGCAAATTTTGTGTCATCTAAGAAGGCGGATATCACCAGTACCTTTTTTGACTTGAAAAAATATATTAGAAAACTAAATTTAAATTATATACTGAAGGAAGTAAAATGTACTGAAAGTATATTTGACAAACCCTCTAGCTATAATCCTTTATTGCACCACACTTTAAAGGTGTTTGAAATGGCGTGTGAAAATGAATTAAGAGAATTGTTATGTAATAACACTAGTAGAAAGTCTAGACATTTTAACAACTTGAGTAGTGATTTAAGGTTGGCCATGAAAGATTTGTGTGACAATAAATGTATTTGTGTAATGAAAAGTGATAAGGGGTGTATGTTATTAATCATGGATCAAAGTCAATATGACATGAAAATGGAAATAATGTTATCTAATGCATATGAATATAAAAGAGTAGAGAGTATTGAATGAATATAAATATAAAAGAGTAGAGTGTATTGAAATTTCTAAATGTTACAAATACATCTCTTTTTTTTATATGACAGTTTGATGTGTGGGGATTTAAATGAAGCAACATACAATTTTTGTAGTATTGAGAACCCAAAAATAGGTGCTCTATATCGAATCCCAAAGACCCACAAGAGTGTGTTGGACCCTCCTTTCGGACCCATAATATCGGCCCCTAATTATATAACTGAGGGAATATCTATCATGGTAGACACCTTTTTACAGCCATTAGTCCAAAATATGGAGTCCTTTTTAAAGGATTCTTGGAACCTTTTGGAAAGCATTAGAGAGTTCCGTGAGACAGTGGCATTTGACTCTAGTAGGCATATCATGTTCACGCTGGATGTTGTTTCATTGTATACCTGTATACCTCACGATACAGGTATTGAATATCTTAGAGCTTATTTAAGCCAATATATGAGGAAGGGCAGTACTTGTATTAATTTTTATGGTAACCTGTTAGAAATTATTTTAAATAATCATTACTTTTTGTTTAACAACAAGTATTATAAACAGGTTCAAGGTATAGCCATGGGATCCCCCATAGCCCCCTATTTTTCAAATATTGTCATGGGACAGTGGGAACACCATATTCTAATGATTTTAAGGGAGAGTTTCAAGTCCTATACTATAAGAGTTTCATCAATGATTTGGTCTTCATCCTAGAAAGAGGGTTTGAAAAAGCTGAATTTTTTTGTCCGGCAGTTGAATTCATATTCATCCTTTTTGGAATTTACAGTTGGAAACATTGGTACATCTATAAATTATCTGGACGTAAATTTAAAATGGGACGACATTAATGGTAAATTTGTTAGTAACATTCACAGAAAAAGAACATTTATGAACAGTTATTTACATTATTCTAGCCAGCACCCCAATTTTATAAAAAATAATATCCCTAAGAGGCAATTCATCAGAGCAAGTAGAATGACCAGTTAGGATCATTATCTGGCAGCAGAATTTACATATATCAAAACTCTTTTTATGGACAGAGGTTATGATGAAGACTTATTGAATGAACAAATAAAATATGTATGTGACAGGAGAGAGGTTAGGTATCCACCTATTTTGAAAAAAGTACTTAAGTTAGTTCCAAAAGCTAATAATAGAGTACAGTCTGATGAAAGACATTTGTGTTTCGGCATGCCTGTGACTATAGATGGGGGCATCATCCATAATGTTATCGAAAGAAATTGGAAAACAGTGGAGAGGAACCATGAGCTGTTGAAAATTGTGGGCCTGAGGCCTAGATTTATGTATAGCAATGATTATAACTTAAAGACATTATTAGAGAAAGGTAGGGACCTTAATACTATTGTTACAACATCCACCAATAGATCATATGGGATGCACAAATGCTATGGGTGCAGTATGTGCAGTTACATTTTAGAAGGAGCATATGTAGAACTGCCACACATTCCGTATACTATTCCAGTTACTGGATTTTTTTTCAAGTAAAAGTCAAGGAGTAGTTTATATAGCAGTTTGCAGCAAATGTCAAAAATTGTATGTAGGCATGACCACCAGAAGTCTATACATTAGGATCAGAGAACATATGAATAGTATAAAGAGAAATGATAGTAGGAATGCTCTTTACAGACACAGTACAGAATGTATTGGTTTTAAAAAAATATATTTTCAGTCTTGGAACAGGGCAAATTGAGTCTCAGAGGGGGTAATTTCAAAAATTACTTGGAACAAAGGGAGACTAAATGGCAAATAAATATAAGGGCAGATAAAACTCCAGGATTAAATGATGTGATTAATATTAAATCTTTTTAAAGAAGCTTAGGGTGTATGTTAAAAAATAAGTGTATGTGAGCAATACATGTTTTATTTTCATCTGTACATATTTGATTAGTTAATTGAGAATATTTAATGATGTACTTGTGTTTAATTAATGCTTAGAGTATTTTAAGAGGGTTTTATGTATTTTTTTTTTCATTTCTGAAAGTGTTGATTAAAGGTTTACACTAAATATTCTTTTGTGTTTTCGTGTGTGCCAGTGGTCTTTTTTTTATTTTTATCAGTTTCAGTTTGAATGTGCATTTTTTTGTTAATAACTTTTACAAGTGTGTATGATAATTTTACCTAATTCACTGATACTATTGCCATTTACCATTGCTTAGTGATTGTGCACCATCGTGCATAGATTCTTTAAAGAAAATAAATGGAGGAGACAGGAAATTGGTTAAAGGGGGAACAACCAGGGGGAAAAACAAAGTGTACAGAATGCAGGAACATGCAGGATGGGTGTAGGAAAGAACCATTCCTATCCATTTCTTCAACAGCAACAAATGAGCATATCTACAGAATCTTAGCTGAATTCGGACTGTCATCTCCAGAGAGAGGGGTAAGAACAAAATAACTGTGCTAACTGTGTTGTGAAGCCAAATGGATCAAGTTAAGTGTGTCAAGTAGACACATGTGAAATGAAGAGCTATGTATGGGACAATATATATATATATACATATATATATATACATATATATATTATTTTTTTTTTTTTTTTTTGTTAAAGGTGAGAGAGGAATGTTGGGGTAGGGAGATAGGCATGTCTGGGGCAGGCAAGTTGCAAAGGTGACAAAGCATTTTCTGTCAGATAAGACATATGAAACAAAAGACAGGGTTGGTGAAGGACACAAGATGGAGATGAACACCTTGTCTGGAGTGGGTGTGAGGAGATTGAGGTCCCATGGACATCAGGCACAGTAACACTGTGACTCTAGTCCTCACCCAGTGGACTGTCATCATTGTTCCATCACTGCCCCGCTGGCTGCAGTGGCCAATATTTTCACTTATGGCCAGTTTGCTGTGCCAGGATGGCAGGGTCTTCTGGTGTAGGCGTGTGCTCAGCCCACCATCTGGTGCACAAGCCTACACACCATACCTGCCAACACAACTCAGGTGATGTATACACTCCCTCTACTTCTGCTACAAGAGAGAACCACAGCTCTAGCCACTGGTGCAAAAGTACTTAAGGGTCCACATAGAGCAGAGGCAACGGGGGTGGGTGCTGCCAGACTACAGCCCAGATGTGCCAGGCTTAAGTGCTTTAGCTGATGGAGGGAGTGTAGGCAGATCAAAAGAAACCAGTCTACTCTGTTGTGCTGTAGTACTAACATAAGAAAAAAAATTTAAATATAATAACAAAATAAAAACATAAACCAAAACAAATGGTCATAATAAAATTTAAAATAAAATATTATAAATTACTATGAAAATAATAAATATAATTACAAACACAATGATAAATAACAAATGAAAAAAAATATGTAACAACAAAGCAATAAAAAATTATACATAATAAAAAATAAAATACCCAACCAATGCATTCACCGTCCAAAGAGAAGGGCTGGGGTGAGAGAAAAGAAAGGAGAACATTAGTAACTTCACAGTTGATATACAAATCTGTCTACATTAATTGTTACTCTATTTTGTTACATTTTACTTTTAACACTACCAACTGCTAATAAATGTCTTTATTACTTTGAATAGTAGCCTGTTCCTAACACATACAGACTATAGTACAGATCAGATTCCATCCAGCAATCATTCACGGGTGCATATATTACACATATGCATGTTCCATGTACATTGATTACACTTGACAGCAGGTCATTCATGCCATGGGTATAGAGGTATGAACTTCAAATGCTATAATGATGAAAAGTAACAGTATTGTATATACAGTAATGAAATTCTAAAACAGTACTGTAAACAAGTTTTATATTTGGGAGGTGTGGTATTAGAACCCACAGCCCATGAATACTGTAGTACTGTACTTTTCTTTTGGACTACAGCATAATGCATGCACACTTTCCTTTTACACTTTATAGAGTCATGCTCACTGTTATCTGATAATGTGCAGCTGTTGCTTTGAGATACAAACTATACCTGTCAACCTCTTAGAGCAAGATATCTGGACAGATCATAAAATAATGGGGGTACAATGACTGAAAAATAGGGACAGATTTTAAATATTGCTCTTATAAACATGGAAAGTTGCATAGGATTGTGTTAACATCCATTTTGACACTCATTATTTTCTGACTTCAACCTCATTTTTTTGTCAGAAAACCACAACTGTTATGAGTAGCAGACCAAAACAGTGAGTCAAACCTCTGGCTATTCAGCAAAATTATGGCTAGTTGAGAGCTATGCTGCAGACTAATGCATGCACACTTGTATTTAGAGTTCAGATATACATGCTCAGTCTTATACAACTGTGTGAAATAACTAATCCATCTTCAACTGCTGAGGCTACAATAATAGTACAATATGTAATTAGGCTTACGTACCACATGCTTCTCTCATCCGTGTCAGTCGCAAGGCATGTGACCTCACATTCGATGCTCTCTTCTGCAGCTGTGTAAAGAGAAAAAAGAAAAGAATACCATCATGAATACCAGTCTTGACTATATCCAGGTTTGATATTTACAATTCCTCAATGGAATTTATATATACACATCTGTGGGATGCTCCCTGCCTGGCATTCCCTGATCATGTAATCAAAGGTATTCCGTTTCCTCCTTTGGAGATTGTCATAGTGAAGACAGCATTGTTCTCCAGTGCATGGGGTAAGTGTCACACTGGACAAAGCCTTAGCCACACTATTCCAGGCCTTGGACTGGTACTGGGAGCCTGTATAATTACCCTGCAACAGGCGAGAGCCATCATCCATAACTAGGAGCCCAACAAATATCTTGGACTCTGAAACACCCCAGTGTTACACTCAGAAGTGCACAACCTTTCCAATGACATGAGCCATGCTAAGACAAGATCAAGCTCAATGTCTAATGTGCATTTCCCACCAATTACACCTTCAATATCATGTTTTCCCACCAATCTCATGTATTGCGCTTAGTGAGAGTGCTCACTGTCAGCATTTTAATACATTTGAAAAAGCTGCGCTCCACTTACCATCATGCAAACATGGTCAAGCAAGTGCATTTATTTGCATGATGGTAAGAAGTGCACGGCTATTTCAAATGTATTATAAACTAGACAGTGCACATTCTCTTTTTTCAAAACAGGTTTATTGTTTTAACATATAAGAGAAATATCATAACAATTTTATACAAGTAATTAAAATAGATATTATTATAATATTCAACAAAACAACTAAAGTATTTACAAAGACATCCACTACAATCAGATCAATTAATTAAACTAAAATACCATGCTATTGAAATTAGAATTTTTTTAACAAATTTTGTAAATTATCCCATACAATATAATAAGATGTTTTTCTAGTTGTTCTTGACCTAATTGTGTTTATTTCCATATGGCACACTATATTCATAACATTTTTAAATTCATTGAACGAAGGAGGTGTATCTGAAATCCAATTTCTGGTTATTATTTTCCTAGCCACTGCTAGAATAGACCATAACAAGGGAAGCTTAACCTTTGTAACACTTTGAGGTACAGGTGTGTTGAATAATATAAGAGATTTAGAAATAATGAAATTATCTGTAAAAAGAGCCTGCAAAAATTCATTAAATGACTTCCAGTATTCTTTCAATTTTATACAGTCATAAAACATATGAGCCCAGTCAGCATTAATTTCTACATTACATCTCTTACATAGATTATCTTTATTATTTATTTTATTCATCATCAAAGGTGTATAAAAAGATCTATGTAAAAATTTCCATGTATAAAGACTCCAGACAATGGAAGACGTAGTTCTATAGGCAGATTCCAATATATATTGTTTATCTTGTTGATTTGGTGGGTCCCCATTAATAGAAGTGAAATAATTCCAATATGTATCTACACTGTAAAAAGTTTCTTGTCTGATAATTTTATGTATGTATGAAAGTTTACCTTTATCGGAAACTTTATGTTGTAAATTTAATATCAAGTAATCAATCAGTGTTGGAATAGAATATTTAACTGTTATAGACATTAGATCTATTTTATTAATGAGATGTTGTCTAAAGGTCTGAACCTCTATCCAGCAAGTTTCTCTTAGATCAAATTCTTGTTTTAAGAAATCTAGATTTTTAACTTTATTATCAGATATCAACTGATACCAGTACTTTAGATCATTATCTATAGCTAAATGAGTTCCTTCAGAAGTAGATGACAAAAGCATACCCTTTGGTATACATTATAGGAATATAATACAATTCCATTCCCTATACTTAGGGTGCATGAATATAAAGTTACGATAGCTAATAATAATATTTAATGGGTAACAAACCATATGTTTAGGTGTAATAGGTGAAGTACAAAATTCCTTTAGTAACCATAACATGGAGTTATTTACAATCATATTTTTATGTGTTAAGGAGATTTTCATGAAGTGCATACTAATTAGCTCCCAATAATCTTTCCATTTTGCGACATATGACTGATCTATTAATAAAGTAATAACTTTACAATAGAAGAGATAGTATATAAATTAAAGTCTGGAAAAGAAATACCCCCTTGAGACCAGCTATTAGTATGTTTCTTTAATGCAATCCTAGGTCTATTAGGTGCCCATAGGAAATTTAACATTAGTGTATTCAGTTTCTTGATAATTATTTTTGTAGGTGGAAGTATTATTGATTGTATTAAGTATAAAATTTGGGGGAATATTATCATTTTAATAATTGTAAGTCTCTCCTCCATAGTAAAAAACATATTATTCCAGGTATTAAAAAGATTTTGTATATTAAGAAAACAGGTATTATAATTATTATATATAATAGATTTAATATCTTTAGATAGTATTATACCTAAATAAGTTATCTGACCTGAATTGGGTACATATTTAGTAAAATCACTAATGAGAATATTTTTCGCGTATATATAGGTAGTATTTTAGTTTTTTCTTCATTGAATATTAAACCAGAAATACTTTTAAAATTCATCATTTTATCAAATAGAGACTGCATAGAAGAATTAGATCCTGCTGATGTAATTAGAACATCATCTGCAAAAAGTTGAATTTTGGATGTTGTATTTTCATCTATTTCAAAACCCTCAATGTTAGTACTGTTTCTGATCAAATTAGCCCAAGGCTCCATTACTAAAGTGAATAATAGTGGAGAAAGTGGACATCATTGTTTTGTACCTTTAAAATGGGTATTTTTGTGAAACATATGTTCCTACCTTAATATAAGCCAATGTTCCTTTGTATAAATGCTCAATTAGATTTACAAATGCATCTGAGAAGTTTGTGCACTTCAGTAAGGTAAACAGATAGTCCCAACTTACTGAATCAAATGCTGAACTTATATCAAGACTAATACGTGTTTAATCTTTCTTTTTCCTATTTGCAAAATCAATTAATGTTAGAGTTCTCCTTATATTATCAAAAGTATTTCTATTTACAATGAAGCCTGTCTGATCTATATCTATAATGCCGGGGATGATTGTCTTCAATCTATCAGCAAAAAATACTCATAAACATTTTATAATCAACATTAAGTAATGAGATGGGCCGATATGAAGTACATCTAGTTGGATCTTTATTAGGTTTTAAAATTGGCGAAATAAATGTATATTGCCAAGATGGGGGGTTATTAACTCAGTTTGGGCCAATAAAATACCCTTATGTATTAATGAATATGTACTTTTAGAAATGATTTTATATATCTCTGGTATAATACCATCATTACCCGGTGCTTTGTTTGATTTAAGCTTATTTATTTGTGTAATAACCTCTGTATATGAAATACTTTTGTCCAATAGTTTAATCTGTTGTTTATTGCTTTGTATTCATGTTTGTGGTTATAAACTCCTTTATTTTATCTTTAGGTTCCATGTTAATGTTATTATGGTTAATTTTGTGAAAGTGATTTCTAAATTCATCTAGTATTTCTGGTATACTAGAAACATTCTTCTTTTTCCTTAGAGAAAAGATTTCTTTGGATATGGTTTTGTTTATTCAACCTTTTGTTTTATTTTTAAGTCTATGTAAGTATTTGGGGCTTATTGAATAAGACAAAACTTGTATTTTCAAAGTTATTTTAACTTTATGAGTTAAAATTTCTTTGTATTTCATTTAGTTATTTCTTCAATAACTTTCTTGTCCATAATATTTTCTTTACTATTATGTTTATAAGAGTCTAATTTACTTTGAAAATCTAACAATTCCTTATCCCAAGATTTCCTTTTATTAAGTATTGAATGAATATAAATATAAAAGAGTAAGAGTGTATTGAAATTTCTAAATGTTACAAATACATCTCTTTTTTATATGACAAAAGTTTGATGTGTGGGGATTTAAATGAAGCAACATACAATTTTTTGTAGTGAGAACTTAAAAATAGGTGCTCTATATGAATCCCAAAGACCCACAAAGGTGTGTTGGACCCTCACTTCGGACCCTGCTCGGCCCTAATTATATAACTGAGGAATATCTATCATGGTAGACTTGCCTTTTTACAGCCATGTAGTCCAAAATATAGGAGTCCTTTTTAAAGGGATTCTTTGGAACCTTTGGAAAGCATTAGAGAGTTCAAATTGAGACAGAGGCATTTGACTCTAGTAGGCATATCATGTTCACGCGTGGATGTTGTTTCATTGTACATACCTCCTCACGATACAGGTATTGAATATCTTAGAACTTAATTTAAGCCAATATATAGGAAGGGCAGTACTTGTGATTAATTTTATTGTAACCTGTTAGAAATTATTTTAAATAATCATTACTTTTTGTTTTAACAACAAGTATTATAAAACAGGTTCAAAAGAATGTAACCATACTAGGATCCCCATAGCCCCTATTTTCAAATATTGTCATGGGACAGTGGGAACACCATATTCTAATGATTTTAAGGGAGAGTTTCAAGTCCTATACTATAAGAGTTTCATCAATGATTTGGTCTTCATCCTAGAAAGACGGTTTGAAAAAGTTGAATTTTTTTGTCCGGCAGTTGAATTCATATTCATCCTTTTTGGAATTTACAGTTGGAGACATTGGTACATCTATAAATTATCTGGACGTAAATTTAAAATGGGACGACATTAATGGTAAATTTGTTAGTAACATTCACAGAAAAAGAACATTTATGAACAGTTATTTACATTATTCTAGTCAGCACCCCAAATTTATAAAAAATAATATCCCTAAGAGGCAATTCATCAGAGCCAGTAGAATGACCAGTTAGGATCATTCTCTGGCAGCAGAATTTACATATATCAAAACTCTTTTTATGGACAGAGGTTATGATGAAGACTTATTGAATGAACAAATAAAATATGTATGTGACAGGAGAGAGGTTAGGTATCCACCTATTTTGAAAAAAGTACTTAAGTTAGTTCCAAAAGCTAATAATAGAGTACAGTCTGATGAAAGACATTTGTGTTTCGGCATGCCTGTGACTATAGATGGGGGCATCATCCATAATGTTATCGAAAGAAATTGGAAAACAGTGGAGAGGAACCATGAGCTGTTGAAAACTGTGGGCCTGAGGCCTAGATTTATGTATAGCAATGATTATAACTTAAAGACATTATTAGAGAAAGGTAGGGACCTTAATATTATTGCTACAACATCCACCAATAGATCATATGGGATGCACAAATGCTATGGGTGCAGTATGTGCAGTTACATTTTAGAAGGAGCATATGTAGAACTGCCACACATTCATACTATTCCAGTTACTGGATTTTTTTCAAGTAAAAGTCAAGGAGTAGTTTATATAGCAGTTTGCAGCAAATGTCAAAAATTGTATGTAGGCATGACCACCAGAAGTCTATACATTAGGATCAGAGAACATATGAATAGTATAAAGAGA
Source organism: Protopterus annectens (assembly GCF_019279795.1). NCBI lineage: Eukaryota > Metazoa > Chordata > Ceratodontiformes > Protopteridae > Protopterus > Protopterus annectens. Next base: position 1,147,281,088 of record NC_056726.1, on the reverse strand, counting down.
AAGGATAGTAGGAATGCTCTTTACAGACACAGTGCAGAATGTATTGGTTTTAAAAATATATATTTTCAGTCTTGGAACAGGGCAAATTGAGTCTCAGCGGGGGTAATTTCAAAAATTACTTGGAACAAAGGGAGACTAAATGGCAAATAAATATAAGGGCAGATAAAACCCCAGGATTAAATTGTGTGATTAATATTAAATCTTTTTAAAGAAGCTTAGGGTGTATGTTAAAAAATAAGTGTATGTGAGCAATACATGTTTTATTTTCATCTGTACATATTTGATTAGTTAATTGAGAATATTTAATGATGTACTTGTGTTTAATTAATGCTTAGAGTATTTTAAGAGGGTTTTATGTATTTTTTTTTTCATTTCTGAAAGTGTTGATTAAAGCTTTACACTAAATATTCTTTTGTGTTTTCGTGTGTGCCAGTGGTCTTTTTTTTATTTTTATCAGTTTCAGTTTGAATGTGCATTTTTTTGTTAATAACTTTTACAAGTGTGTATGATAATTTTACCTAATTCACTGATACTATTGCCATTTACCATTGCTTAGTGATTGTGCACCATCGTGCATAGATTCTTTAAAGAAAATAAATGGAGGAGACAGGAAATTGGTGAAAGGGGGAACAAGCAGGGGGAAAAACAAAGTGTACAGAATGCAGGAACATGCAGGATGGGTGTAGGAAAGAACCATTCCTATCCATTTCTTCAACAGCAACAAATGAGCATATCTACAGAATCTTAGCTGAATTCGGACTGTCATCTCCAGAGAGAGGGGTAAGAACAAAATAACTGTGCTAACTGTGTTGTGAAGCCAAATGGATCAAGTTAAGTGTGTCAAGTAGACACATGTGAAATGAAGAGCTATGTATGGGACAATATATATATATATATATATATATATATATATATATATATTTTTTTTTTTTTTTTTTTTTTTTTGTTAAAGGTGAGAGAGGAATATTGGGGTAGGGAGATAGGCATGTCTGGGGCAGGCAAGTTGCAAAGGTGACAAAGCATTTTCTGGCAGACAAGACATATGAAACAAAAGACAGGGTTGGTGAAGGACACAAGATGGAGATGAACACCTTTTCTGGAGTGGGTGTGAGGAGATTGAGGTCCCATGGACATCACGCACAGTAACACTGTGACACTAGTCCTCACCCAGTGGACTGTCATCATTGTTCCATCACTGCCCCACTGGCTGCAGTGGCCAATATTTTTGCTTATGGCCAGTTTGCTGTGCCAGGATGGCAGGGTCTTCTGGTGTAGGCGTGTGCTCAGCCCACCATCTGGTGCACAAGCCTACACACCATACCTGCCAACACAGCTCAGGTGATGTATACTCTCCCTCTACTTCTGCTACAAGAGAGAACCACAGCTCTAGCCACTGGTGCAAAAGTACTTAAGGGTCCAGATAGAGCAGAGGCAACGGGGGTGGGTGCTGCCAGACTACAGCCCAGATGTGCCAGGCTTAAGTGCTTTAGCTGATGGAGGGAGTGTAGGCAGATCAAAAGAAACCGGTCTACTCTGTTGTGCTGTAGTAATAATATAAGAAAAAAAATTTAAATATAATAACAAAATAAAAACATAAACCAAAACAAATAGTCATAATAAAATTTAAAAGAAAATATTATAAATTACTATGAAAATAATAAATATAATTACAAACACAATGATAAATAACAAATGAAAAAAAATATGTAACAACAAAGCAATAAAAAATTATACATAATAAAAAATAAAATACCCAACCAAGGCATTCACTGTCCAAAGAGAAGGGCTGGGGTGAGAGAAAAGAAAGGAGAACATTAGTAACTTCACAGTTGATACACAAAGCTGTCTACATTAATTGTTACTCTATTTTGTTACATTTTACTTTTAACACTACCAACTGCTAAGAAATGTCTTTTTTACTTTGAATAGTAGCCTTTTCCTAACACATACAGACTATAGTACAGATCAGATTCCATCCAGCAATCATTCATGGGTGCATATATTGCACATATGCATGTTCCATGTACATTGATTACAGTTGACAGCAGGTCATTCATGCCATGGGTATAGAGGTATGAACTTCAAATGCTATAATGATGAAAAGTAACAGTATTGTATATACAGTAATGAAATTCTAAAACAGTATTGTAAATAAGTTTTATATTTGGGAGGTGTGGTATTAGAACCCACAGCCCATGAATACTGCAGTACTGTACTTTTCTTTTTGACTACAGCATAATGCATGCACACTTTCCTTTTACACTTTATAGAGTCATGCTCACTGTTATCTGATAATGTGCAGCTGTTGCTTTGAGATACAAACTATACCTGCCAACTTCTTAGAGCAAGATATCTGGACAGATCATAAAATAATGGGGGTACAATGACTGAAAAATAGGGACAGATTTTAAATATTGCTCTTATAAACATGGAAAGTTGCATAGGATTGTGTTAACATCCATTTTGACACTTATTATTTTCTGACTTCAACCTCATTTTTTTGTCAGAAAACCACAACTGTTATGAGTAGCAGACCAAAACAGTGAGTCAAACCTCTGGATATTCAGCAAAATTATGGCTAGTTGAGAGCTATGCTGCAGACTAATGCATGCACACTTGTATTTAGAGTTCAGATATACATGCTCAGTCTTATACAACTGTGTGAAATAACTAATCCATCTTCAACTGCTGAGGCTACAATAATAGTACTATATGTAATTAAGCTTACATACCACATGCTTCTTTCATCCGTGTCAGTCGCAAGGCATGTGACCTCACATTCGATGCTCTCTTCTGCAGCTGTGTAAAGAGAAAAAAGAAAAGAATACCATCATGAATACCAGTCTTGACTATATCCAGGTTTGATATTTACAATTCCTCAATGGAATTTATATATACACATCTGTGGGATGCTCCCTGCCTGGCATTCCCTGATCATGTAATCAAAGGTATTCCGTTTCCTCCTTTGGAGATTGTCATAGTGAAGACAACATTGTTCTCCAGTGCATGGGGTAAGTGTCACACTGGACAAAGCCTTAGCCACACTATTCCAGGCCTTGGACTAGTACTGAGAGCCTGTATAATTACCCTGCAACAGGCGAGAGCCATCATCCATAACTAGGAGCCCAACAAATATCTTGGACTCTGAAACACCCCAGTGTTACACTCAGAAGTGCACAACCTTTCCAATGACATGAGCCATGCTAAGACAAGATCAAGCTCAATGTCTAATGTGCATTTCCCACCAATTACACCTTCAATATCATGTTTTCCCACCAATCTCATGTATTGCGCTTAGTGAGAGTGCTCACTGTCAGCATTTTATTACATTTGAAAAAGCTGCGCTGCACTTACCATCATGCAAACATGGTAAAGCAAGTGCATTTATTTGCATGATGGTAAGAAGTGCACGGCTTTTTCAAATGTATTATAAACTAGACAGTGCACATTCTCTTTTTTCAAAACAGGTTTATTGTTTTAACATATAAGAGAAATATCATAACAATTTTATACAAGTAATTAAAAATAGATATTATTATAATATTCAACAAAACAACTAAAGTATTTACAAAGACATCCACTACAATCAGATCAATTAATTAAACTAAAATACCATGCTATTGAAATTAGAATTTTTTAACAAATTTTGTAAATTATCCCATACAATATAATAAGATGTTTTTCTAGTTGTTCTTGACCTAATTGTGTTTATTTCCATATGGCACACTATATTCATAACATTTTTAAATTCATTGAACGAAGGAGGTGTATCTGAAATCCAATTTCTGGTTATTATTTTCCTAGCCACTGCTAGAATAGACCATAACAAGGGAAGCTTAACCTTTTAACACTTTGAGGTACAGGTGTGTTGAATAATATAAGAGATTTAGAAATAATGAAATTATCTGTAAAAGAGCCTGCAAAAATTCATTCACTGACTTCCAGTATTCTTTCAATTTTATACAGTCATAAAACATATGAGGCCAGTCAGCATTAATTTCTACATTACATCTCTTACATAGATTATCTTTATTATTTATTTTATTCATCATCAAAGGTGTATAAAAGATCTATGTAAAAATTTCCATGTATAAAGACTCCAGACAATGGAAGATGTAGTTCTATAGGCAGATTCCAATATATATTGTTTATCTTGTTGATTTGGTGGGTCCCATTAATAGAAGTGAAATAATTCCAATATGTATCTACACTGTAAAAGTTTTGTCTGATAATTTTATGTATGTATGAAAGTTTACCTTTATCGGAAACTTTATGTTGTAAATTTAATATCAAGTAATCAATCAGTGTTGGAATAGAATATTTAACTGTTATAGACATTAGATCTATTTTATTAATGAGATGTTGTCTAAAGGTCTGAACCTCTATCCAGCAAGTTTCTCTTAGATCAAATTCTTGTTTTAAGAAATCTAGATTTTTAACTTTATTATCAGATATCAACTGATACCAGTACTTTAGATCATTATCTATAGCTAAATGAGTTCCTTCAGAAGTAGATGACAAAAGCATACCCTGAGTATACATTATAGGGAATATAATACAATTCCATTCCCTATACTTAGGGTGCATGAATATAAAGATTCAGCTAATAATAATATTTAATGGGTAACAAACCATATGTTTAGGTGTAATAGGTGAAGTACAAAATTCCTTTAGTAACCATAACATGGAGTTATTTACAATCATATTTTTATGTGTTAAGGAGATTTTCATGAAGTGCATACTAATTAGCTCCCAATAATCTTTCCATTTTGCGACATATGACTGATCTATTAATAAAGTAATAACTTTTACAATAGAAGAGATAGTATATAAATTAAAGTCTGGAAAAGAAATACCCCTTGAGACCAGCTATTAGTATGTTTCTTTAATGCAATCCTAGGTCTATTAGGTGCCCATAGGAAATTTAACATTAGTGTATTCAGTTTCTTGATAATTATTTTGTAGGTGGAAGTATTATTGATTGTATTAAGTATAAAATTTGGGGGAATATTATCATTTTAATAATTGTAAGTCTCTCCTCCATAGTAAAAACATATTATTCCAGTATTAAAAAGATTTTGTATATTAAGAAAACAGGTATTATAATTATTATATATAATAGATTTAATATCTTTAGATAGTATTATACCTAAATAAGTTATCTGACCTGAATTGGGGTCATATTTAGTAAAATCACTAATGAGAATATTTTTCGTGTATATATAGGTAGTATTTTAGTTTTTCTTCATTGAATATTAAACCAGAAATACTTTTAAAATTCATCATTTTATCAAATAGAGACTGCATAGAAGAATTAGATCCTGTGATGTAATTAGAACATCATCTGCAAAAAGTTGAATTTTGGATGTTGTATTTTCATCTATTTCAAAACCCTCAATGTTAGTACTGTTTCTGATCAAATTAGCCCAAGGCTCCATTACTAAAGTGAATAATAGTGGAGAAAGTGGACATCATTGTTTTGTACCTTTAAAAATGGGTATTTTTTGTGAAACATATGTTCCTACCTTAATATAAGCCAATGTTCCTTTGTATAAATGCTCAATTAGATTTACAAATGCATCTGAGAAGTTTGTGCACTTCAGTAAGGTAAACAGATAGTCCCAACTTACTGAATCAAATGCTGAACTTATATCAAGACTAATACGTGTTTAATCTTTCTTTTTCCTATTTGCAAAATCAATTAATGTTAGAGTTCTCCTTATATTATCAAAAGTATTTCTATTTACAATGAAGCCTGTCTGATCTATATCTATAATGCCGGGGATGATTGTCTTCAATCTATCAGCAAAAATACTCATAAACATTTTATAATCAACATTAAGTAATGAGATGGGCCGATATGAAGTACATCTAGTTGGATCTTTATTAGGTTTTAAAATTGGCGAAATAAATGTATATTGCCAAGATGGGGGGGGTTATTAACTCAGTTTGGGCCAAAATAAAAACCTTATGTATTAATGAATATG
>NC_056726.1:1147242601-1147270101 GCF_019279795.1 Protopterus annectens | reverse complement strand
TTTGTTTGTAAATGTGTATTTTGTTTCAGCAGAAACTCAATGTTATTTTCCTCTTTTTGGATTCTATTTTCCATGTCATTCACAGCTTCTTCTATGCCTGACATCTGGATCTTCTGTTGTTGCAGGTCTATATGTAACAAGTCTATTTGTTTTGTAGTTTTTTCTATGAAGGTATCTATTTTAGTATCCATTTTATCCATCTTAGCAGTAAGTTGCTGGATTATAGTTATCAGAGACTGAAGTTCTTTCTTGATGCTGGAGTCTTGAGAATTTGTCTTACTGGAACTCATTTCAGACTGATAAACTGACAGGAAAATTTCCAAAGTGATTTCTGACAGGAATATTGTTAAAATTTCCTTTCTTTTTTAGATATAGTTCAAGAACTATATAAAACAAACATATTTAGAAAGAAAATTACTTCAAAAATTAATTTTTAAGTAATTAATTCCTGTCAGTGTAATGAAATTGGTGGAGCTGAAGAAATCTGCTGCTATCCTGTGTTCATCCTTGGCCACGCCCCCAAAAGTGCACATTCTCAAGGTTATTTCATATACAGCCACTTGCGAACTCTGTTATTTGACTGGGAGAGTAAATATAATGTGACATGGGGAAAGAAAGCAATTAAAGTAAAATGTGTATGGAATACACTGCATTCAAACCCAACTCCATGTGTACAGTAGTCCTACATTTACAGCTCTTTCCACAAGAAGGTTGAGATGGCACTTGTCTATGTAGCACTTTATTTCTATAATCTGCAATGTCAGAACAATTTGCATACCCTGTACTAGAACTCACACCCATCTGCACTCCAGTCCTGCATCTGTCTCCTGTCACCAGAGGGTTAGTCACATGAGGTCCCCTATATTGGTATTCATTATTAACCTCACAGTATTAGTGTAGTGCAGCTTCACTTACCAGGTTTGCGTGATGCCTAGCAGTATAAACTCAATACATCCAGTTTCTATTTTTGGATGTCTGAGTCATGTCTGATACATGGGTGGTCCAGTCGTACAAATGAGGTAGCCATAGTCGAAGCTATTTGTGGCAAGCTGTGTATCGTGCAAACCTTGGAAAAAAAGTAAAAAACAAAAAAGTAAAAAAATGAGAGAAGGTTAAACAATTACTCAAAACCCTGCATAATGTGTGTCTGGGGGGAGGCCCAAAAATAGGGACAGTTTTGACATATTGTTCTTATAAACATAGAGAGTTAATAGACTAACAGGTTTGCACTAGCATGAATTTTCTGTACCATATGATGTCTGTATCTCAAATGTCTGTCATTATTTTCTGACTTCAGTCCTCAAAGAATTGGAAATGATTTACCAGTAAACCACAATGTTATGAATAACAGGCTGAAAATATGAGGCAGACGTCTGGACATTCTAGGAAACTCTGTACAGCTGAGAAATATGCGGAAGTGCTATCCACATCTATGGGGAGGGTTCATGGCCAGATGCACTGGTGAGTGCTGCAAAACCTTGTTTAAGCACACAGAGCTTCTTTAATATTGACTGTGAACTACCCCCACAGCCACAACTTCCTGTACATGATAACACTCTGTGTAGGCTCTAAACAAACCCCACTCTGAGTTTACTGAATCCTGAGAGTAGTCTTACTAAGCAGCTGACATAAGAAGGCAGTATTAAATATAAACTTTAATTAGTCTATATATTAGCATTTATTTATTAATATTAACAGGTACTGTACAGAATCCTAAAATACTGAGGTAAAGCTCTCTCCAATCAAGACTGAACTTGACAGTCAAGAGGAGAATGTAAACACTTGCACCACACCACACTCATCACATAGTCTCACTAAATCTACACCACCAAAATCCACACATAGAAACACAAAAACATTTGCAGACACTCTCAATAATAATCTGCTCAAGCAACAGAGACCTCCAAAGCAGAAATGCAAGCAACCTCCACCCCAACACAATCCAAATGACACATAGCCCACAGACTCAGTGTGCCACTCAACCACAGCCAATAAGGCAAAACAATGTACCCAACACACTAGTCATAGGTGACTCTATAGTCAGGCACACTGATGTCCCACTCACCAGGCTAAACAAGGAGAAGGTTACTGTCAGCTGCCAGGATCCGCCACGTAACCCACGCACTCAGGTCACTCAACAACAAGTACAAATATGACTCTGTCATTGTCCATGTTGGTGTGAATGACCTGAGACGCACTCCTGGACTACATGAAAAGAGACATGGAAGAGCTCTCGATCTTGTAGCCCAGGCAGGTATGACCCTAGCCCTGAGTAGCATTCTGCCATCACTCAGAATGATGCCGCAGTACAAGGACAAAATGATTGACTTCAACAATTGGCTAAGCTTCTGGTGCCATTCTAAAGGGATCCAGTATCTGTCTGCCTGGGATGACATGGTCGACAGACCACAATGCTTTGCCAGAGATGTCTTGCACCTGTCACCCCTGGGATTCCAGATACTGGCTAAGGTTCTTGCTGCCCCTATAGTGCCTTTTTTAGGCAAGGTTCAAATGACAAATTCACCACCATAACAGGAACAGGCAAGTAAAAATTGAGGGTGATGCTACTCAGTGCTAGAAGTCTAAATCTCAAAATGACCTCACACGAGGCACTCCTTAAAATGGAGCACATCGATATCTGTTCAGTGAGTGAGACCTGGTTCAATGCTCCAGGCAGCACCCCTGCGCTACCAGGCTATAACTCATACCACACTTTTCGGCCATGTAACCTGGACCGGAACACCAAAGGTGGAGGTGTTTCCATATTCATTAAGGATATCCACACCTCCAGACTAGTTTCTCAGCATAACGCAGCCAAGGTTATCCAAGTGCAACTAACTCTGGGCAAAACTGCAATCCAAATTGTAGCTTGCTACATATCACCCACCATGCCCCAGAAATTCCACTCCTCTTTTCTTGATGTACTGGAAAATATTAGGGTTCAACCAAACACCCTAATAATGGGCAATTTCAACTACCCCACCATTAACTGGGAAAACTACAAATGTACCAACTCCTTTGCTCAATGCTTTCTGGAATTCATAAATTCTAATGCCATGAATCAACTTATCCACACCCCCACCAGGGGCAATGGTATCCCAGATCTAGTCATTACCAACATGAGTGACCGGAGTTCCACACATGAAGTCAACGCCTCATTGGTCTGATCCGACCATAAGCTAATTACCTTAGATATCCACATCCTGCCCCCATCCCCCATTAAGGAAACTATTGTAAAAAATTTCTCCAAAGCCAACTTCATGCTTCTTAAGACAGACGTGGTGAACTTCATGACACCCATGCAGATGGACAGTACAGTTACGACTACTAAATCCTACACAATTGCACTTTATAAGCACTTACATGAGTGCATGGATCATGCTATCTCAAACAGAACCAAGATGCTATTCTTCAAAAAAAGGAAGCCAATCTGGTGGTCCCCTGCCATAAACAAACTGTTCAACAGAAGGAAGAAAGTGTTGCAAAGGAGAGTAAAATCCCACAAGTGGAGGAGCTCCCTTGTCAGCCTCAGTACGAAGCTGTGATCCCTGATAAAATCGTCCAAAGCTAGTTACGAAAACAAAATTGCCACGGATTCTAAAGACAACCACAAAGCGTTCTATAGCTATGTCAAGAATCTCAATGGCAACACTCAGATCTGCTCTGAGTTGCAGCACAATGGCACTAAATATACAGACCCAACTGATATTGCCAACATCCTGGCAGATAGGTGCAGTGCTAGCTTTACCCCTCTGTCACCCCCTAAAGAGCCCATCTCTATACCGGAAGAATGCAAAGTTCCTGTAATCACGGCTGCACTGGTAAAAACCACACTCTGCAAAGCCAAGAACACAGCATCCATCAGACCAGACAACATCCCAGGCTGCGTTCTACACGAACTACAGAACGAACTGGCACCCCGTCTAAGTACCATGTTCAATCATAGCCTCACCTCAGGCTTTGTGCCTGCTGAATAGAGCACAGCAACGGTTATCCCACTCTACAAGGGGGGAGCCACCATGGACCCCGGGAAATACCGCCCCATTAGCCTGATGAGCCTGGTCTGCAAGGCCATGGAATGTATCATCAAAGACATTGGTAATCTCCAAACTCTGGACCCCACCCTGTTCACATTTGTAAAAGGCAGATCATGTCTCCTAAACATGATAGACTTCTTTGAAGCAGTCACCAAAGCCGTAGACAAGGGTAAGATGGTTCACACAGCCTATCTAGATCTTGCCAAGGCTTTTGACAACATCCCCCACTCTGGAATTATAGATAAACTCACTAAACTAGGTATAAATCACTATGTCACAAGATGGGTTGCCAACTGGCTCACTGACAGAACCCACACTGTGAAAGTAGCAGACTCCAAATCCGACTTCAGACCAGTGACAAGTGGGGTACCACAGGGTTCAGTCCTGGGTCCTCTCCTGTTTGGTATCTACTTCTCTGAAGTACAGGCTAACAGAGAAGGTCTTTGGCTAATGAAGTTTGCAGATGACTGCAAACTAGGAGCCATAATCAAAAATCCTAACAATGTGGACATCCTACAAAAGGGCCTCACTGAGACATATGCCTGGTGTCAAAGCCATGGCCTCAAGTTCAATGTCAAAAAGTGCATTGTCTTCCCCTTTGGTAAAAACTCTGTACCCATGAACTACAACATAGGCGGTAGTATACTTAACACTGAAAGTGTGATAAGAGACCTTGGGACACAGGTGGACCGTAGTCTCCCCTTTGATAATCACATCGCCACAGTAGTCAGGAAATCCTTCTACATGGCACACCTTATCACAAAAGGTTTATCATCCAGAAAAAAAGAGGTCATTGTTCCCCTCTACTCATCACTCATTACACCCATTATAAAGTACAATGCCCCTTTTGGTATGTACCTCACAAGACATCTACAACAACTGGAAAAGCCGCAGAAATACCTCACAAAGAGAATTACTGGCCTCAAACAGATGCCCTATGCAGACCATCTCAAAAAACTCCAGCTTTACTCCGTTGCATATCGCCTACTCAGAGGTGATCTCTGCCTAACATACAAAGCTATGTGAAACCCAGAGCTGTTGGACATGCTCCACTTAAAGAAATCCCAATCCCTCCGAACTACATGCTCTAGGGACCTAAACCTTGTCACCACAATAAACAGAACATGCCGGAGGGATAGATTCCTGTCCCAGAGACTTCCCATACTCTGGAATAAACTACCTATCTATATCAAGCAAAGCTCCTCATTAGCACTCTTCAAGAAAAATCTTTATGATTGGATGGGAAACAGGAAATTCACCCCAGGGATCACCTCTGTGACTCTGCTCGACAGTGGCACAGGAAAATAATTTTATTGGGTGGCAAAAGCCAGGGTACCTTTTTGGCTGGGCTTGTATAGACCCCAGGGCCGATAATCTAGTACCTACCTATGAACCTATGATCCATAATTAAATGTTTGAACACTAAACATGTATGAGGGCTACTGGTCTGAACTATATGTTTGCTTTCATCTTTAAAAAAATATTCTGCTCTTTTCTCCTGGAACAATTGTGGGAGCTTTGCATTTCACTTTTCACTTTGATTGTCCACTGCAGTTTTAAAGAATAGCTTCTATTGTGGTACTCACATCCTAGTTACTGTTTTGCATACTGCTGCATCAAAATGTCATCATTTGCATTTGCTTACTGGTCAAGTCTGGACAATCTGCAGAGATGATACTTAAACTAAACCAGCAATTCTATAACCACAAATATAGGCAGGGTGATGATCAACACCTGACAAAGGATAGTACCACCAAAAATGTAGAAAAAAAAGCAAGACTCATAAGTATGTTCCAGTACATCTACCAGACTACAGTGAATTTAAAATGTATTATTAATGTGGATGCAGTTTTCATTGCCATAAATATTTACACAATGCAATGCATTTGTTATTTATATAAGACCACTGCAGATACCAAATTCCATTAGTTCTTGGGATCTGTAAATTGACAAATGGTGAGCCCTGGAAAATTAATTTATTATGATACCACTGTAAGTGGATGGGGAGATGCTGTGGAAATGATTGTCACAGTGTCACTTTAGTGATCCGGGTTAAAACCATGAGACATAAATGACTATTTTCAGGAGCATAGACACACGGTTTCATAGGATAAGTCATAGTCACACAGCAAGTGGAGACTGAGAAATCAATCCAAATACTATAAGAAGAGGTTATATAGCAATCCACATATTTAGTACTTTGATCTAAACTGCCATACAAATATACAGTTAAGGATATACTATTATCAAAAAATGGTGTTCTTAGTAAATCTTATTGATAGGACATAACTGAAACATGATGATCGATTGCTAAATGTAATCTTCACAGTTTTGTCTCTGATGGCCTCCCTCATTACATCCGAGTGACGCCTCCCGCTCCCGGTGCATCTGCAGTTACCTCCTACTGCTCCTCTAGGTGTCAAATATTGCTTGTTCATATTTGCACTAATAATTCCAAAACCATGCCCTGTACAAGGTATCAGAATATTTTATCTTGAAGCATACATGCTGGCAAACACAATCGTATTGATATTTGACCTATGTCAATGAGTATTTCTTAGAATTGTAAGGTGATAACTTTATTTTTTAAAGGCTCAAGCCATGCCCACTAGGAGTTAAATGTGCACAATCAAAATAGCTGTAGTGGAGGGAACGAGTTATTAAAAATGCAAACAAATGACACTGAAGACACTGTTTCGCTAGCATAAAAGTCTGATAACTGATCTTTTTATAAAAGCACAGATTTGCATTACTGGAAAGTGGAGTTCGTAATCCCTATTCATATGTGAGCTGTAGAAGGTAAAGGAGATTAAAGCTCTTCTTTATGAATTAACCATTTATCTAAAGAAATGGAGAAAGTAGCAAGGGCACAGTTAGTACGTCCGGAAAAAGTCAAAGCTTATTCAATGACATGAGGTGTTTTTTAAGATGTTGTACTTGATAAGAGTTTTATTTAAATTTGCTGATTATATTACAAGAATGATAATGTGAATAAAGCTGGTGAGACTGGAGAACTTCCCTTTGGATTTTCTGATTAAAAGCATGCAAGACTTTTGATTTGTAATTTCTTAATTTCTGTTATAAAAATGAATATTTGAATGTTAGTGCTACAATATTCAGATTAGTTGAACGTCGAGCTGGCACCTCGATGTTCGTGAAAATCTACTGCCAATCATTAGCGGACCGGAGTTCCGCTGTGGCGACCCCTAACCGGGAAAAGCCAAAAGACCAACAACAACAACTCCCCATATCATGCTAAGGTAGGTTGTTGCTGTATGTGAAACTTGATACATTAAACTTCCTGTGTTCCAAATGCTTTATAGATTACAGTCAGCATTAATGGAACATAACTGCAGTGTGGATGTGCAGACACCATGTGCTAATATATACTATCCTGACATTTCTCTGTTTAAGTAGAGAATGACTGCAGGTTACTAGCAATGCCAGTTTGTTTTCTAGTATTCTCAAATATAAAGCAAACATATGCTTGGTATCATTTCTTCATTGCTTCTGTTCTCCATTTCTAGAAATCCATTGCAAATAAGATTAAAAAAACACTTGACGTTTGCTACTTTTTAACATGGGTTTCTCTTTTATTTATTTTATTTATTTATTTATTTTACATTTGTTGACCGGCTAGTTCAACAGGATATATGCCAATTTTCAGTAGAGGCCTGGGGAGAAAAGCTCAAACATGAACAGTAACAAAGTTAGCAATATATAAAAGGACATGTATATAAAAAATACAGTACAGAGGTAGCACTGGTTAAATGAAAAATATAGTAATAAAATTATGGACTATAGCCATTGTACTAAAGGTTAACTAAATATAAAATAAGAAACACTTGTTCAAAACACATTGTAATTTTACTTTTAATATAAATAATGAGGAAAAAAGTAGGTTTGGAGGCTTAGGTTAGTGTGAGGGGAAAGGGATTTGAGCAGGAGGGGCAGAGGATTTCAGTCTGTTGAAGCACAAGGACAGAGTCACTGGGTTTTAAGATGTTCTTTGATATGTTTTTTGAATAGAGAATTTGAAGCTAGGGTAAATAGTTCAGTAGGGAGCAGATTCCAGTTTTTACCTGTAGTATTAGAGAAAAGAGAGTCACCAGCTTTGTTGTTAGATTTGATTGAGGATACCAGAAGTTTATTACAGAACATAGTGTAGCTAGATTTTTATATGGTGAAATCAGATCAGTGAGGATAGGGGTATTATTGGGGTAGTGAGGATCTTATGAGTAATAAGTAACCGTTTACTGAGTATATGGTTCTATATTTCTAGCCATCCTAGCTGTCTGAGGTTAAGGCAGTGGTGAGTTTTAAAGGGAGAGCATGTGATGAATCCAGCTATGTTATTATAACAGTGAGAAAGTTTGGAGAGGTTGTTTTTGATAAGTTAGTATATAGCAGGCAGAGGCTTAGAAGAGGCTAGAAATGAGGTGGGTTTGGGCAATAGTTTCCTGGCTGAAGGGGTACCCAAATAAATAAGATAGAAATCTAACTATAACTGATCTAGGATAGTTTTTGTTAGAGTTAGTATTAGCTATAGATCTATGTGCTCTTTCGATACCAAAAGAGAATGCTTCTGGTAAGTCTAAAGTTTTAGGAGCCATGTTGTTAAAAAGAAGTAATATTGTTACCTTCAATATTTTCCTGGCAGTCCAAAAATCCTAATGTTATTGCGCCTAGCTCTATTTTCCAGGTCATCAAGCTTTGTTTGTAAATGTGTATTTTGTTTCAGCAGAAACTCAATGTTATTTTCCTCTTTTTGGATTCTATTTTCCATGTCATTCACAGCTTCTTCTATGCCTGACATCTGGATCTTCTGTTGTTGCAGGTCTATATGTAACAAGTCTATTTGTTTTGTAGTTTTTTTTATGAAGGTATCTATTTTAGTATCCATTTTATCCATCTTAGCAGTAAGTTGCTGGATTATAGTTATCAGAGACTGAAGTTCTTTCTTGATGCTGGAGTCTTGAGAATTTGTCTTACTGGAACTCATTTCAGACTGATAAACTGACAGGAAAATTTCCAAAGTGATTTCTGACAGGAATATTGTTAAAATTTCCTTTCTTTTTTAGATATAGTTCAAGAACTATATAAAACAAACATATTTAGAAAGAAAATTACTTCAAAAATTAATTTTTAAGTAATTAATTCCTGTCAGTGTAATGAAATTGGTGGAGCTGAAGAAATCTGCTGCTATCCTGTGTTCATCCTTGGCCACGCCCCCAAAAGTGCACATTCTCAAGGTTATTTCATGCACAGCCACTTGTGAACTCTGTTATTTGACTGGGAGAGTAAATATAATGTGACATGGGGAAAGAAAGCAATTAAAGTAAAAGGTGAATGGAATACACTGCATTCAAACCCAACTCCATGTGTACAGTAGTCCTACACTTACAGCTCTTTCCACAAGAAGGTTGAGATGGCACTTGTCTATGTAGCATTTTATTTCTATAATCTGCAATGTCAGAACAGTTTGCATACCCTGTACTAGAACTCACACCCATCTGCACTCCAGTCCTGCATCTGTCTCCTGTCACCAGAGGGTTAGTCACATGAGGTCCCCTATATTGGTATTCATTATTAACCTCACAGTATTAGTGTAGTGCAGCTTCACTTACCAGGTTTGCGTGATGCCTAGCAGTATAAACTCAATACATCCAGTTTCTATTTTTGGATGTCTGAGTCATGTCTGATACGCGGGTGGTCCAGTCGTGCAAATGAGGTAGCCATAGTCAAAGCTATTTGTGGCAAGCTGTGTATCGTGCAAACCTTGGAAAAAAAGTAAAAAACAAAAAAGTAAAAAAATAAAAAATGAGAGAAGGTTAAACAATTACTCAAAACCCTGCATAATGTGTGTCTGGGGGGAGGCCCAAAAATAGGGACAGTTTTGACATATTGGTCTTATAAACATAGAGAGTTAATAGATAACAGGTTTTGCACTCGCATGAATTTTCTGTACCATATGATGTCTGTATCTCAAGTGTCTGTCATTATTTTCTGACTTCAGTCCTCAAAGAATTGGCAATGATTTACCAGTAAACCACAATGTTATGAATAATAGGCTGAAAATATGAGGCAGACGTCTGGACATTCTAGGAAACTCTGTACAGCTGAGAAATATGCGGAAGTGCTATCCACATCTATGGGGAGGGTTCACAGCCAGATGCACTGGTGAGTGCTGCAAAACCTTGTTTAAGCACACAGAGCTTCTTTAATATTGACTGTGTACTACCCCCACAGCCACAACTTCCTGTACATGATAACACTCTGTGTAGGCTCTACACAAACCCCACTCTGAGTTTACTGAATCCTGAGAGTAGTCTTACTAAGCAGCTGATGTAAGAAGGCAGTATTAAATATAAACTTTAATTAGTCTATATATTAGCATTTATTTATTAATATTAACAGGTACTGTACAGAATCCTAAAATACTGAGGTAAAGCTCTCTCCAATCAAGACTGAACTTGACAGTCAAGAGGAGAATGTAAACACTTGCACCACACCACACTCATCACATAGTCTCACTAAATCTACACCACCAAAATCCACACATAGAAACACAAAAACATTTGCAGACACTCTCAATAATAATCTGCTCAAGCAACAGAGACCTCCAAAGCAGAAATGCAAGCAACCTCCACCCCAACACAATCCAAATGACACATAGCCCACAGACTCAGTGTGCCACTCAACCACAGCCAATAAGGCAAAACAATGTACCCAACACACTAGTCATAGGTGACTCTATAGTCAGGCACACTGATGTCCCACTCACCAGGCTAAACAAGGAGAAGGTTACTGTCAGCTGCCAGGATCCGCCACGTAACCCACGCACTCAGGTCACTCAACAACAAGTACAAATATGACTCTGTCATTGTCCATGTTGGTGTGAATGACCTGAGACGTACCTCCCTGGACTACATGAAAAGAGACATGGAAGAGCTCTCCGATCTTGTAGCCCAGGCAGGTATGACCCTAGCCCTGAGTAGCATTCTGCCATCACTCAGAATGATGCCGCAGTACAAGGACAAAATGATTGACTTCAACAATTGGCTAAGCTTCTGGTGCCATTCTAAAGGGATCCAGTATCTGTCTGCCTGGGATGACATGGTCGACAGACCACAATGCTTTGCCAGAGATGTCTTGCACCTGTCACCCCTGGGATTCCAGATACTGGCTAAGGTTCTTGCTGCCCCTATAGTGCCTTTTTTAGGCAAGGTTCAAATGACAAATTCACCACCATAACAGGAACAGGCAAGTAAAAATTGAGGGTGATGCTACTCAGTGCTAGAAGTCTAAATCTCAAAATGACCTCACACGAGGCACTCCTTAAAATGGAGCACATCGATATCTGTTCAGTGAGTGAGACCTGGTTCAATGCTCCAGGCAGCACCCCTGCGCTACCAGGCTATAACTCATACCACACTTTTCGGCCATGTAACCTGGACCGAACACCAAAGGCGGAGGTGTTTCCATATTCATTAAGGATATCCACACCTCCAGACTAGTTTCTCAGCATAACGCAGGTAAGGTTATCCAAGTGCAACTAACTCTGGGCAAAACTGCAATCCAAATTGTAGCTTGCTACATATCACCCACCATGCCCCAGAAATTCCACTCCTCTTTTCTTGATGTACTGGAAAATATTAGGGTTCAACCAAACACCCTAATAATGGGTGACTTCAACTACCCCACCATTAACTGGGAAAACGACAAATGTACCAACTCCTTTGCTCAATGCTTTCTGGAATTCATAAATTCTAATGCCATGAATCAACTTATCCACACCCCCACCAGGGGCAACGGTATCCTAGATCTAGTCATTACCAACATGAGTGACCGGAGTTCCACACATGAAGTCAACGCCTCATTGGTCCAATCCGACGATAAGCTAATTACCATAGATATCCACATCCTGCCCCCACCCCCCATTAAGGAAACTATGGTAAAACATTTCTCCAAAGCCAACTTCATGCTTCTTAAGACAGACGTGTTGAACTTCATGATACCCATGCAGATGGACAGTACAGTTACGACTACTGAATCCTAAACAATAGCACTTTATAAGCACTTAAATGAGTGCATGGATCATGCTATCCCAAACAGAACCAAGACGCTATTCTTCAAAAAAAGGAAGCCAATCTGGTGGTCCCCTGCCATAAACAAACTGTACAACAGAAGGAAGAAAGTGTTGCTAAGGAGAGTAAAATCCCACAAGTGGAGGAGCTCCCTTGTCAGCCTCAGTACGAAGCTGTGATCCCTGATAAAATCCTCCAAAGCTAGTTACGAAAACAAAATCACCACGGATTCTAAAGACAACCACAAAGCATTTTATAGCTATGTCAAGAATCTCAATGGCAACACTCAGATCTGCTCTGAGTTGCAGCACAATGGCACTAAATATACAGACCCAACTGATATTGCCAACATCCTGGCAGATAGGTGCAGTGCTAACTTTACCCCTCTCTCACCCCCTAAAGAGCCCATCTCTATACCGGAAGAATGCAAAGTTCCTGTAATCACGGCTGCACTGGTAAAAACCACACTCTGCAAAGCCAAGAACACAGCATCCATCAGACCAGACAACATCCCAGGCTGCATTCTACATGAACTACAGAACGAACTGGCACCCCGTCTAAGTACCATGTTCAATCATAGCCTCACCTCAGGCTTTTTGCCTGCTGAATGGAGCACAGCAACGGTTATCCCACTCCACAAGGGGGGAGCCACCACGGACCCCGGGAAATACCGCCCCATTAGCCTGATGAGCCTGGTCTGCAAGGCCATGGAATGTATCATCAAGGAACTTATAAACAAAGACATTGGTAATCGCCAAACTCTGGACCCCACCCTGTTCACATTTGTAAAAGGCAGATCATGTCTCCTAAACATGATAGACTTCTTTGAAGCAGTCACCAAAGCCGTAGACAAGGGTAAGCACAGCCTATCTAGATCTTGCCAAGGCTTTTGACACCATCCCCCACTCTGGAATTATAGATAAACTCACTAAACTAGGTATAAATCACTCTGTCACAAGATGGGTTGCCAACTGGCTCACTGACAGAACCCACACTGTGAAAGTAGCAGACTCCAAATCCGACTTCAGACCAGTGACAAGTGGGGTACCACAGGGTTCAGTCCTGGGTCCTCTCCTGTTTGGTATCTACTTCTCTGAAGTACAGGCTAACACATAAGGTCTTTATTAATGAAGTTTGCAGATGACTGCAAACTAGGAGCCATAATCAAAAATCCTAACGATGTGGACATCCTACAAAAGGGCCTCACTGAGACAGATGCCTGGTGTCAAAGCCATGGCCTCAAGTTCAATGCCAAAAAGTGCATAGTCATCCCCTTTGGTAAAAGCTCTGTACCCATCAACTACAACATAGGTGGTAGTATACTTAACACTTAAAGTGTGATAAGAGACCTTGGGACACAGGTGGACAGCAGTCTCTCCTTTCATAATCACATCACCACAGTAGTCAGGAAATCCTTCTACGTGGCACACCTTATCACAAAAGGTTTCTCATCCAGAAAAAAAGAGGTCATTGTTCCCCTCTACTCATCACTCATTAGACCCATTATAAAGTACAATGCCCCTTTTGGTATGTACCTCACAAGACATCTACAACAACTGGAAAGGCTGCAGAAATACCTCACAAAGAGAATTACTGGCCTCAAACAGATGCCCTGTGTGGACCATCTAAAAAAACTCCAGCTTTACTCCATTGCATATCGCCTACTCAGAGGTGATCTCTGCCTAACATACAAAGCTATGTGAAACCCAGAGCTGTTGGACATGCTCCACTTAAAGAAATCCCAGTCCCTCCGAGCAACATGCTCTAGGGACCTAAACCTTGTCACCACAATAAACAGAACATGCCGGAGGGATAGATTCCTGTCCCAGAGACTTCCCATACTCTGGAATAAACTACCTATCTATCTATATCAAGCAAAGCTCCTCATTAGCACTCTTCAAGAAAAATCTTTATGATTGGATGGGAAACAGGAAATTCACCCCAGGATCACCTCTGTGGCTCTGTTCGACAGTGGCACAGGAAAATAATTTTCTTGGGTGGCAAAAGCCAGGGTACCTTTTTGCCTGGGCTTGTATAGACCCCAGGGCCGATAGTCTAGTACCTACCTATGAACCATAATTAAATGTCTGAACACTAAACATGTATGAGGGCTACTGGTCTGAACTATATGTTTGCTTTCATCTTTAAGAAGATATTCTGCTCTTTTCTCCTGGAACAATTGTGGGAGCTTTGCATTTCACTTTTCACTTTGATTGTCCACTGCAGTTTTAAAGAATAGCTTCTGTTGTGGTACTCACATCCTAGTTACTATTTTGCATACTGCTGCATCAAAATGTCATCATTTGCATTTGCTTACTGGTCAAGTCTGGTCAATCTGCAGAGATGATACTTAAACTAAACCAGCAATTCTATAACCACAAATATATGCAGGGTGATGATCAACACCTGACAAAGGATAGTACCACCAAAAATGTAGAAAAAAAAGCAAGACACACAAGTATGTTCCAGTACATCTACCAGACTACAGTGAATTTAAAATGTATTATTAATGTGGATGCAGTTTTCATTGCCATAAATATTTACAAAATGCAATGCATTTGTTATTTATATAAGACCACTGCAGATACCAAATTCCATTAGTTCTTGTGATGTGTAAATTGACAAATGGTGAGCCCTGGATAATTAATTTATTATGATACCACTGTAAGTGGATGGGGAGATGCTGTGGAAATGATTGTCACAGTGTCACTTTAGTGATCCGGGTTAAAACCATGAGACATAAATGACTATTTTCAGGAGCATAGACACATGGTTTCATAGGATAAGTCATAGTCACACAGCAAGTGGAGACTGAGAAATCAATCCAAATACTATAAAAAGAGGTTATATAGCAATCCACATATTTAGTACTTTGATCTAAACTGCCATACAAATATACAGTTAAGGATATACTATTATCAAAAAATGGTGTTCTTAGTAAATCTTATTGATAGGACATAACTGAAACATGATGATCGATTGCTAAATGTAATCTTCACAGTTTTGTCTCTGTTGGCCTCCCTCATTACATCCGAGTGACGCCTCCCGCTCCCGGTGCATCTGCAGTTACCTCCTACTGCTCCTCTAGGTGTCAAATATTGCTTGTTCATATTTGCATTAATAATTCCAAAACCATGCCCTGTACAAGGTATCAGAATATTTTATCTTGAAGCATACATGATGGCAAACATAATTACATTCATATTTGACTTTGGTTAATGAGTATTTCTTAGAATTGTAAGGTGATAACATCATCTTTTCAAGGCTCAAACCATGCCCACTAGGAGTTAAATGTGCACAATCAAAATAGCTGTACTGGAGGGAATGAGTTATTAAAAATGCAAACAAATGACACTGAAGACACTGTTTCGCTAGTATAAAAGTCTGATAACTGATCTTTTTATAAAAGCACAGATTTGCATTATTGGAAAGTGGAGTTGGTAATCCCTATTCATATGTGAGCTGTAGAAGGTAAAGGAGATTAAAGCTCTTCTTTATGAATTAACCATTTATCTAAAGAAATGGACAAAGTAGCAAGGGCACAGTTAGTATGTCCTGAAAAAGTCAAAGCTTATTGAATGACATGAGGTGTTTTTTAAGATGTTGTACTTGATAAGAGTTTTATTTAAATTTGCTGATTATATTACCAGAATGATAATGTGAATAAAGCTGGTGAGACTGGGGATCTTCCCTTTGGATTTTCTGATTAAAAGCATGCGAGACTTTTGATTTGTAATTTCTTAATTTCTGTTATAAAAATGCCTATTTGAATGTTAGTGCTACAATATTCAGATTAGTTGAACGTCGAGCTGGCACCTCGGCGTTCGTGAAAATCTACTGCCAATCATTAGCGGACCGGAGTTCCGCTGTGGCGACCTCTAACCGGGAAAAGCCGAAAGACCAACAACAACAACAACTCCCCATATCATGCTATGGTAGGTTGTTGCTGTATGTGAAACTTGATACATTAAACTTCCTGTGTTCTAAATGCTTTATAATTTACAGTCAGCATTAATGCAACATAACTGCAGTGTGGATGTGCAGACACCATGTGCTAATATATACTATCCTGACATTTCTCTGTTTAAGTAGAGAATGACTGCAGGTTACTAGCAATGCCAGTTTGTTTTCTAGTATTCTCAAATATAAAGCAGACATATGCTTGGTATCATTTCTTCATTGCTTCTGTTCTCCATTTCTAGAAATCCATTGCAAATAAGATTAAAAAAACACTTGACTTTTGCTACTTTTTAACTTGGGTTTCTCTTTTATTTATTTTATTTATTTATTTATTTTACATTTGTTGACCGGGCTAGTCTAACAGGATATATGCCAATTTTCAGTAGAGGCCCGGGGAGAAAAGCTCCAAACATGAACAGTAACAAAGTTAGCAATATATAAAAGGACATGTATATAAAAAATACAGTACAGAGGTAGCACTGGTTAAATGAAAAATACAGTAATAAAATTATGGACTATAGCCATTGTACTAAAGGTTAACTAAATATAAAATAAGAAACACTTGTTCAAAACACATTGTAATTTTACTTTTAATATAAATAATGAGGAAAAAAGTAGGTTTGGAGGCTTAGGTTAGTGTGAGGGGAAAGGGATTTGAGCAGGAGGGGCAGAGGATTTCAGTCTGGGTTAGCACAAGGACAGAGTCACTGGGTTTTAAGATGTTCTTTGATATGTTTTTTGAATAGAGAATTTGAAGCTAGGGTAAATAGTTCAGTAGGGAGCAGATTCCAGTTTTTACCTGTAGTATTAGAGAAAAGAGAGTCACCAGCTTTGTTGTTAGATTTGATTGAGGATACCAGAAGTTTATTGGCAGAACATAGTGTAGCTAGATTTTTATATGGTGAAATCAGATCAGTGAGGATAGGGGTATTATTGGGGGTAGTGCAGGATCTTATGAGTAATAAGTAACTGTTTACTGAGTATATGGTTCTATATTTCTAGCCATCCTAGCTGTCTGAGGTTAAGGCAGTGGTGAGTTTTAAAGGGAGAGCATGTGATGAATCTAGCTATGTTATTATAACAGTGAGAAAGTTTGGAGAGGTTGTTTTTTGATAAGTTAGTATATATGGCAGAGGCGTAGAAGAGGCTAGAAATGAGGTGGGTTTGGGCAATAGTTTTCCTGGCTGAAGGGGTAAGGAATGGTTTAATTCTATAGAGAGTACCTCATTTTTTGTTAACAGACTTTATGGTGGAGTTAATATGGTCATCATAGTTAAGCCAATTGTCAATTGTAACTCCTAGTAGCCAGGTGGTAGTATCTGGGGTTATGTTGGTGGCATTGTTAGAGGTAATGGTAAAGAATGGATTGGGTGATTTATGAGTTGGAGTAAAAAGTAGTAGTTTTGTTTCTTTGGGATTAAGGAGGAGGCAGTGTTGCATAAACCAGTTTTCAACATTTTGGAATTCAGTTTGGGTAAGTGACTGGAGGGAGGCTAGATTTTTAGCAGTACAGATTAAGGTTGAGTCATCTGCATATTGAATGCAGGTGGCTTGGGGTGTGTTCAAATGTAGGTCTTTGATAAATAAGGAAAAAAGAAGGGGACCTAAGATAGAGCCTTGTGGGACTCCAATATTTACTGGAAGTAATGATGATAGATTGTTATTCCAAAGTACTGCTTGTTGTCTATTTTGAAGGTAACTCCTAAACCATTGTAATGCTTATGGATTAAAAGAATAGGAATTTAGGTTGTTTAGAAGTAAGTTATGGCTGACCATGTCAAAGGCTTTTGACAAGTCAATAAATAGTGCAAAGGAGAAGGAGTTATTGTTCCGATTTTTATTTATAGAGTCAGTGAAGGATAGAAGGGCAGTCGTAGTACTGTGGAATGGTCTAAAGCCATGTTGGCAGTTTGCTAGTAGGTTATTTTGTAGTAGGTGGTTAAGTAGTTGTTTGTGAATACATTTTTCCATTATTTTAGATAATGGGGAGAGTAAGGCAATAGGTCGAAAGTTAAAGAGCTCAGTAGAGGATCCACCTTTATAAAGAGGGATGATATGGGATTCTTTCCAGATGGTAGGAATTTTACCTTCAAAAATAGTTCTATCAATAAGGATAGATATGGGGTAGCATATAGCTTTTGAAGCAATTTGTAGGTATTCTGATGGGAGACGGTCAGCTGATGGGATACAAGGTTTCAGTTTTTTAAGTAGCTTGTAGATAAGAGATGCACTAACAGGTTGTAGGTGAAAGGTAAGAGCTGAAGAATTGGAAGTATTTGGTAGGGAAGTAGAAGAGGGAGGTAAAGAATTGGCTAGGGTTTGTATGGCTTCTGTAAAGTAGTTGTTAAAGGCATCAGGGATTTGGTTGGAATTATTATGGGTGAAACCTGATGGGACAAGAGTAGTAGGGTGTACTGGCTGAAGAAGTTTGTTTATCCCTGACCAAAATTTTTGTGGGGTATGTTCACTGGATTGTTGGAGGTGAAGGTAGTAGTCTTTTTTGTCCTTAAGAGTGTCTATTTTGGTAGCATTTCTTAACTGTTTAAAGAGGAGGTGATCAGATGGACATTTGGTATCTCTCCATTTGGCCCAGATTTTATTTCTGAGGAGCATTTTTTGCTTTGTTTGTTTAGTTAGCCATGGAGCAGTTACTGTTCTTATTCTCATAGTGCAATAAGGTGCATGGTAGTCTAGAATTTGAAGAAAGTTAGTGTTGAAGTAGGTAACAGCCTCATCAAGTTCAAGATGGGTTAGAGGTGACCAGTTACATGCTAGCAATTCATTTAGGAAGCTATCTGGGTTAAAGTTTTTTTTTTGAGCGGGAAGTTTTGAGATTATGAGTTGTTGAAATATGAAGTTTTTGTCTAGTAATATAGGTAAGCGTATGGTCGCTGATGTTATCAGGGAGAGTACCTGGAGTATAAGTATTAGGGTGGTAGTTGATAAGGATCCAGTCAAGAGTAGTTTATTTCCTGCTAGGTTTGTGGATTCTAGTGGGAGTAGTTATTAATTGAGAGAATCCAAAGAGATTAATGTGGTTAGTAGGGTTCTGGGTACTGCAGGTGAACCAGTCTATGTTGAAGTCAACCAGTACAATGGTCTCCTGTGGTAGTTGATTAGATAGGTAACTAAGTGTGTTTTCAAGAGTATTAATATTGTTACCAGGGGGTAGATACATACAAATTAGGTAGATAGATTTGGAGTTGTTGATTTGGAGTTTGATAGACAGTGCTTCAGATTTGCTGTCTAATGATGGAAGCACATTACAGGGGGAAACTTGGAGATTAGATTTGTAGACAATGGCTATACCTCCACCTTTTTTTGTTTATACGGTCACATCTAGGGATATTATATCCTGGGGGGGGGGGTAATTTCATGGTTTAGAGTAGATGGTTTTAGCCAGGTTTCTGTGAAACATAGAATATCAAATGAGTGCAAATCAAGGAGTGCATGTAGGTGGGAAATTTTATTGTTAACACTTCTAATATTCAGATGAGCTATTAGGAGGGAGTTAAGTCCTTTAGCTATTGTAGGAGTATCGGGTAAAGTTGCATTATCAAGGTTATTGCTTTTGTCATTATTGGGGCCAGGGTTTGGATGAATATCACCGTCTAGGAGGAGGTGATGTTGGTTATAGTATAGAAATTTAAAGATTTTGTGGAAATTATTAAAATTCTTTTTAATAGTTACGTAAGTCATGTGGGTAGTTCTGTGATATTTTGGTAGAATATAATTAGAGGTACTGGTTATGTTGCTGTGGTTAGGGGTATAGATGAATGAAGATGGAGAAGTTTGTTGGAAAGTATGGTTTTGTTTAGATAGAGTAAGATTTTCAAAGAAGGTGAGTGAATAAGGTATAGTAAGAGAGGTTATTACTGTAGTTAAGAGTACTGTGTGAGCAAACATAGTTTTGTGTGTTGGGGTCATGGTAGTGAGTAAATTTGTGGTGTGGTTAGCTAGAAAGTGAGGTGAGGTGGAAGAAATGAAAGTGAATGTGACACGAGGTAGAGCAGGGTTTAAAGTAGTCGATAAGAAAATTAGTATAGGTAGTAAAGGAGGTGGATGTGGGAAGTAGCTAGTATAGAGGATGGTCAGGATAGGTAAGGGAGTGGTTATTGTGAGAGGTAATTAAGGCTAATTAGGAAAGATAGAACTAGGGGAGTGGCTAGTGATGAGAAGATTAGTGATAGGCTATGAAAGTTTAGGGGAGGGTTTTTTGAGGTATAAGTCTAGGAGCACGGGGTGGGTGGGAATTGGGGGTAGGGTAGGGGAGCGGAGTGAGCCCGAAGGGCGAATGGAGTGGGCAGACCAAAGTAAGGTAAAAGCAGTAAGAAAAAACAATCAGTAAGGTAGAAGGTAAGAACAGAAGTCAGTAAGTAGAAAGGCAGATGTTGTGAGTGTGAGGAAGGGGGAAATATAAACAGAGAGAGAGTAAACCAGGGTGAGGAATGGTTAACCTAGGAGTAGTGCTGGCAGAGAGGAGGGTTAGATAAAGGGTTAATAAGGACAGTGGAGAGTTGGGTGCAAGGTTAGTAAGGACTATGGAAGAAGAAAAGTAAAAAGGAGAAAAGTGCAACAAGCCTGAAAAGTTTAAAGTATGAGGTGGGAAGGGTGACAAAGAGAAAATTAGAGGAGGGTAAAGACTGCCATCTAGTGGCCAAAGTCTGTAAGTAACCAGTAAGGAGATCTTAGCAGTTAGATGCAAATAAAAAGAAAAATAATGGAGAAGGGAGAGGTTAGAGGGGTATAAGAATAAAGGTTGGTACAATGTCTTAGAGACAGGCAGGGAGAGCAACAGTAGTAGATAGGGGGTGTGGCTGCTGGCAGATATGGCAGTTTAACTAGTACACCTAGGAAGTGTAGTGGACTAGTATATACTTAAAGTATAGGAAGGAAAATAATAATTACAATCTTAGGCTTTTAGTCCAAGGGCAGTTAGATACCCCAAGTGAGGAGCTACCCAGGCAGGAATAGGTAGGTGGATATTGCTGTTCTTTTGAGTCCAATAGGGCACAGCCAGGAGTGGATAAAGTGAGTATAGTAGGTTTGCACAGCTGGGGAGAAATAGAAATAAGGGAGGAGAAGATTAAAATAACACTGGGTAAAACAAGGGAAATATTACATTAGCAGTACTGACTTAATAGAACAAAAAAAACTTGGTCAGATATTAATAATCAGCACTAGTAGGAGATATCATCATATAATAGGTCAAAATTGTTTGCATTAAAAGAAAGCATCAATAACAGGATCAACAATTTCATGGTTTAGAGTAGATGGTTTTAGCCAGGTTTCTGTAAGACATAGAATATCAAATGATTGCAAATCAAGGAGTGTATAATATTGAATTAAGATAAGCCAATGTAAGATGTCAAATATAAGCTTGAAACAGAGCCTAAGAACTAAAGTAGGCCCATTACAGTTAGAACACAGTATTTTTATTTTACATTTGTTTACCGAGAAAGTCCGACTGGACACAGGTCCATTTTCAGTGCAGGCCTGGGGAGAAAAGCTCCACAATACAATACAGTACATGAGAGAAGAGAAAAAAAAATAGAGCATACTTATAGCAAACATACACAGTATGTTAGAGATTAACAATTCTTATAGTAGACAATCATTGTGGTACATAATAACTTAAAACAGCATTTGTATTATTTTTACAGATATAGTTTTTTTCAGGTAAATATCAATGGATTCACAAGCTTTCAGGCGGAACTGTTTATATTTAGCTATACACAGAAACATTCTCTTAGTTTGTGTTAGCATGGTGAGTGACATGAACAAAGCCAGTCACTTAAATAGTGGGTTTTCAGGAGTTTTTTAGAAATGAATAAAAGGATGTAGTAGAAGATACATATGTAATACAAAAACTAGACTGATTATGGTCCAAAAGGAAAAATAAACTGGTTTTACTTTGGTTCATAACTGTGGTCTTAGATACAGTAATCTTGCTGTAGTAAGGTCGATATTTATGTACCTTGTTATTCACAAAGCTCAAACTGCCAAACACAATGCAGATGGCCAGAAATGCATCAGAACCAAAAGAATGCTTTAGAAAAATGGCACTTTTCAATACCCCCCCACCTACACACGCACATGTGGCTGTTGGTGGATTACATATGTATTTAGTGGTAGAGCTTATAAAGTTGTAGGTACTGTATGTTCTGCCACTTTTATTAAATGCTAATAATAATACATCAGGCAGCTAAACCACCCCCAGGTATAATAAAGAATTATGATCACTTCGTTAGTCATGACTATTAGTTGGTGTGTTTTAAAAAACAAGTTCAGGACATTCACCGCTCAAGCTTCCTTTTGAGACACATTTCTTGAATTCATATCTGGAACACGTTTATTATCCTAATCAAAATCCTCAGTGTTGCTTATTGTGTGTTATGCAGTCGAATCAGTGTTAGTTTATGCTTGACTGCATTAAAGTTGGTATAGCTAAATGTTTTAATACCTGGAAGTCAAAGTGTAAACAAATTAATAAAAAGCAAAACCATCCCCTGCTAAGAAACAGCTATCATGCTTTAATGAACAATGCTTGTTCAAGTGTTGATTTAGCAAACTTGGTTTCCTAGAAGGGTTCACAATGAATAATTATACCTGTTTTTATCAAAATTTGATTATTTGACCCTAAAATATCTAAAACTTTGGGACAACACTAGGCAAACAGTGACATTGTCAAGGTAAAAAAACACACACACTCACACACCAAACAAATTTGCCGGGGTGCAAGCTCTCACAACCTGTAGCTTTGTATATATACATATATATACATATATATATATATATATATATATATATATATATATATATATATATATATATATATATATATATATATATATGTATACACACACACACACACACACACACACACACACGTACATACATATGTGTCTTCTTGAGTGAAAGCTCACAGCATTGAAATGCAAATAATCGTGATGATTGCCAAGATACCAACATTGAATCTAAGAAAGGTTACCAAGGCTATAGACGAGGGAAAGGTGGTACACACAACCTACCTAGACCTCGCAAAGGCCTTCGACACCATTCCCCATTCTGGTATTATAGACAAGCTCACAGCTTGAACATAAACCCCTAAGTCCCAAGATGGGTTGCTAAATGGCTCACGGACAGAACCCATATGGTGAGGGTTGCGGGAGCTAGGTCTGACTCTAAACCGGTTACAAGTGGCATTCCCCAGGGCTCAGTCCTAGGACCCCTCCTGTTCAGCATACACTTCTCAGAGGTACAGGCAAGCACAGGAGGACTATGGCTGACCAAGTTCGCAGTCGACTTCAAACTAGGGGCTATAATTGACTCTGGCTGACACAGACATCCTCCAAAAGGGTCTCACTGAGACAGATAGCTGGTGTCAAAATCAGGGCCTCAAGCTAAATGCCAAAAAGTGCATAGTCATCCCCTTTGGAAAAAACAAAGTATCCACAAACTACCACATAGGTGGTAGTCCCCTAAATACAGAAGACGTAATAAGGGATCTGGGGACCCAAGTAGATAGTAATCTCACCTTTGATAATCACATTGCCAAAGTGGTTAGAAAATCCTTCTATGTGGCCCACCTAATCACAAAAGGGTTCGCATCCAGATCAAAAGAGGTCATCGTGCCCCTCTCCTCATCACTCATCAGACCCATCATAGAGTACAACGCCCCATTTGGGATGTACCTTACAATACACCTGCAACAGCTGGAAAGACCACAGAAGTACCTCACCAAGAGGATCACTGGCCTCAAACAGATGCCCTATGCAGCTCAACTGAAGAAATTACAACTGTACTCTGTTGCATACCACCTAGTCAGAGGTGATCTCTGCCTGACAAACAAGGCCATGTCCAACCCAGAACTGATGGACATGCTCCACCTAAAGAAAACCTTATCCCCTCGCACCACATGCTCTAGGGATCTAAACCTCACCACAACAATAAATAGGACGTGCTAATAGATTCCTGTCCCAGAGACTTCCCATGCTTTGGAACAAGATTCCAATCTACATTCGGCAGAGCTCCTTTCTAACACTCTTCAAAAGAAACCTTGACGAGTAGATGGGAAACAGAAAGTTTACCTCGGGGATCACTTCAGTGGCTCTACTGGACAGAGGCACAGGGAACTAATCTAAGGGGGCAGTGGAAGCCAACACATTCTGGATAGGCTTATAAATGCCTTCGGGCAGATAGCCTAGTACCTACCTATGAACCTATAAAAGAAAAAACATATTACTGATGTGCAGTCAGTCACAGCACTATTAATGTACATGTAAATATGTCCTTTTCTTCATGGTAGTGTGATCTCGGAGTTACTATATTTAATTTTTGTTGGTGTGGGGGCAGATCCCCCTAATGGGGGTACAGGGGGGCTTGTCCCCTTGCAAAAATGGTGTAATACAGTTCATATATTGTTTTTCTTACTTACTGGCAGTCCTTTAAGGTCATATAGCATTAAGGGAAGCATCAGTACTGGATGTTGTGCTTATGGTATAGGGTGGTTATTTAGAATTTTAGGTAACTGGAACATTTCAGTTTATTTTTGTAATATTTTCAGTTGGTGGAATGGCTAGAGATATGTGGATAATATTTTTGCTGATGCGAGATTCCATATTGTAAAGTTTTGCTGTTATTTATTTATTTATTTCCAGTTTGGTGACCGAGGAAGTCCATTGGGCCAAGCAGAGACCATTTTCAGTGGAGGCCCATGGAGAAAAGCTCAAAGCAGTTAACAGAATATAGCACAAGTAAAGTATGGAATATACACTATACAAAAGCAAACATATACAATTTAATATACAAATATAAAATCAGGGAGTATATGTTTAAAGTGCACAAATGTTAAAATAAAGATAATATCAAAAGTAACACAGATAATATAGTTAAAAGTATAAGTCATAAAAGTATTTATACAAGTTTAGTGCTTATTCTAACAAAAATGTTAGTGATCAGAGGTGATAATGCATGAGACTGAAGTGAAGAGAGGTTTGAAAGAGACAACAGTGTACATTTAGGTGGGAAGGGAGCAGGAACAGTCCTAAGATAAGAATGGAGGAGAGATTTGAAACAGCTCTTGTACTCACTTTCCTCACTTGTCTAGATGAAAATAGTTTTTTTTTATTCAGGCATGTCCAAGGGTCAGCTCCCAGTGCTCTCTCCTGTCTATCTAATGAATCTGTGCATCTTGGGGTAATGTAGCAATTGCCTCATGTACACAGACAACCCTTTCCTCCTACCACCCAACAGGACAACCTGTGAGAGATGCACTTATCTAGCCAAACTGGAGGTAAAGCTCTCTCCAACCAAGACTGAACTCGACAGTCAAGAGGATAAGGTAAACACTTGCACCTCAACACACTCATCACATAGTCCCACTAAACCTACACCACCAAACTCCACACATATAAAGACAAAAACATTTGTGGTGGCTCTCAATAATAATCTGCTCAAGCAACAGAGACCTCCAAAGCATAAATGCAAGCAACCTCCACTCCCCAACACAACCTAAATGACACAAGCACACAGACTCAACCACATCCCATAAGGCACAACAATGTACCCAACACACTAGTCATAGGTGACTCTATAGTCAGGCACACTGAAGTCCCACTCACCAGTCTAAACAAGGAGAAGGTTACAGTCAATTGCCTGTCAGGTGCCAGGATCCGCCACATAACACATGCACTCTGGTCACTCCACAACAAGTACAAACATGACTCTGTCATTGTCAATGTTGGTGTGAACGACCTGAGATGTATCTCCCTGGACTACATGAAAAGAGACATGGAAGAGATCTCCGATCTTGTAGCCCAGGCAGGTATGACCCTAGCCCTGAGTAGCTTCCTGTCATCATCCAGAATTATACTGCAGTACAAGGACAAAATGATTGACTTCAACAATTGGCTAAGCTTCTGGTGTCATTCTAAGGGGATCCAGTATCTGTCTGCCTGGGATGACATGGTCGACAGACCACAATGCTTTGCCAGAGATGGCCTGCACCTGTAACCCCTGGGATTCGGATACTGGCTAAGGCTCTTGCCTTATATATGGCTATAGTGCCTTTCTTAGGCAAGGTTCAAATGACAAATTCGCCACCGTAACAGGAACAGGCAAGCAAAAACCGAGGGTAATGCAACTCAAAGCTAGAAGTCTAAATCTCAAAATGCACTCCCTCGAGGCACTCCTTAAAATGGAGAACATTGATATCTGTGCCATGGCTGAGACCTGGTTCAAGGCTCCAGAGAGCACCCATGCATTACCAGGCTATAACTCATACCACACTTTTTGGCCATCTAACCTGGACCGGAACACCAAAGCGAAGTTGTGTCCATATTCATTAAGGATATCCATACCTCCAGGCTACTTGCTCAGCATAATGCAACTGGGATTATCCAAGTGAATCTAACTCTGGGCAAAACTGCAATCCAAATTGTAGCTTGCTACAGATCCTCCCTCTCCTCTTTTCTTGATATACTGGAAAATATTAGGGGTCAGCCAAACACCCTAATAATGGTCGATTTCAACTTCCCCACCATTAACTGGGAAAACTACTCATGTAGCTCAACACTTTCTGGAATTCATAAATTCCAATGCCCTGGATCAACTTATCCACACCCCCAGCAGGGGCAACAATATCTTAGACCTAGTCATTACCAACAAGAGTGACCAGCGTTCCACACCTGAAGTCAACTCCTCATTGGTCAGATCCAACCATAAAAAAATCACCCTAGATAGCCACATCCTTCCCCCACCGCCCATTAAGGAAACCATGGTAAAAATTTTCTCCAAAGCTAACTTCATGCTTCTTAAGACAGAAGTGGCAAACCTCATGACACCCACGCAGATGGACAATAGAGTTACAACTGCTGAATCCTACACAAATGCACTCTATAAGCACTTAAACGAGTGCATGGATCATGCTATCCCAAACAGAAACAAGAAGCTATCCTCCAAAAAAAGGAAGCCAATCTGCTGGTCCCCTGCTATAAACAAACTCTACAACAGAAGGAAGAACTGTTGCAAAAGAGAGTACAATCCCATGAGTGGAGGAACTCCCTGGTCAGCCTCAGTAAGAAGCTGAGATCCCTAATAAGATCCTTCAAAGCTAGCAACGAAAAAAAAATCACCACTAATTCTAAGGACAGCCACAGAGCATTTTATAACTATGCCAAGAATCTCAATAGCAACACCCAGATCTGCATTGAGTTACAGCACAATAGCATGAAAATTACAGAACCATCTGATATAGCCAACATCCTGGCAGATAATTTCAATGCTAACTTTACCCCCCTCTCACCCCCTAAAGGGACCATATCTACACAGGAAGAATGGAAGAATGCAGGGTCCCTGTAATCACAAATACACAGGTAAAAGCTGCACTCTCTAAAGCCCCACCTAAAGGGATCCA
>NC_056726.1:1147112041-1147242101 GCF_019279795.1 Protopterus annectens | reverse complement strand
TAAAGACAGACTTCATATCCTTAAGAAAATTCATGCTAATGCAAAACCTGTTATTCTATAAACTTTCTAAGTTTGTAAGAGCATTATTTAAAAAAAAAGTGTCCCTATTTTGGGGGCTTTGTCCTCTCATTTGTTTTCGCCTTGTCCAGATTTCTTGCTCTAAGAGGTTGAGAGGTATGTGCACATCTCATTGTAAATAGAACCACTTATAATGAGGCAGAAGATATAGCCAACCTCCTCACTGATTAATTCAGGTCTAAATTTACCTCTTTCTCTCCATCAACCTTCCTTCAGGAAGTACCATCAAATATACGTACCCCTACTATCACTAGAGAACAGATCCTTAATGCTGCCTTTAAGACCTAGTATACTGCATCAATGGGCCCAGACAATATCCCAGCATGCCTTCCAAATAGCATTAAACATGACCTATCAGTACCTCTGGAATTACAATTTCACTCTAGCTACCAAACAACTTCATGCCACATGAATGGAGAACAGCAACAGTCATCCCTCTGCACAAAGGTAGGCCATCTACAGATCCTGGACAGACTACAGACCTAGAAGTCTCACTAGTCTGATATGTAAAGCCATGAAAAGAATTATCCTGGAAATTATCAATAAAGATGTAATAAACCTCCAGATACTGGACCAAACCCATTTTAGTTTCATCAAGGGAAGATCATACCTACCCAACCTGGTGGACCTATTTGAAAAGGTAACCAAAACAATGAGTGAGGGAAAAATGGTTCACACTGCCTACCTTGGCCTGACAAGGCATTTGACTCTATACCCCCATCAGGCATTGTTGACAAGCTCAAGAGGTTAGGTACAAACTAGTATGTCAACCGGTGGATAGCCAAAGGGCTCACAGACAAGACCCAGGAAGTTAGCACTGGGGAGTCCACCTCTATAAAGAGTCCTGTCAAAAATGGAGTCCCTTATGAATCATTCCTTGGACTGCTACTTTTTAGCATTTACTTCTCTGAAGTCAAGGCTACTGTCAGTGGTCTCTAGCTGACTAAATTTGCAGATGATTACAAATTAGGAGCTGTCATTGAATCCCACACTGACAAAAATGTTCTCCAGGCGGGGCTGACACAGACATACAATTAGTGTCAGAGCTATAGACTAGCACAAAATGCCAAGAAATGCACAATGCTATCCTTTTGGAAGTCATCCACACCTGGTAACTATCAAATTGACAGCACACCTCTAAGAGTTGACACAGCAGTAAGGGATTTAGAGATACACATAGTAATTTAGCCTTTGACTATCACATGTATACAGTACTAGGTAAATTATTCTATTTTGCACAACTTATAAACAAAGGTATAGCATCTAAGTTCAAGGAAGTCATTGTTCCACTGTATTTGACATTCATCAGACCTATCATTGAGTGCAATTCCACCTTTGGTATGTACCTAACTAGGCATATCCAACAACTGGAACATCTACAGAGTTTCCTCAATAAAGCAATATAGACTATAAGTAAAATATCCTATGCAGATTGCATCAAGGCCCTATCCCTATATTCTGCCTCCTACAGGCTTTGGGGAAGAGATGTATGCCTGCCATACGGGGCATTGTCAGACCCCACTATGGACCTCCTGCATATCCATGAAACAACTGGCACCAGAATTGCCCATTCTACAAAGCTGCACCTTGCCTGTGGTATAAAAAGGATGTGTTGGAGAGAAAGGTATGTATCCCAGAGACATCACCCTATATTGAACAGGCTGGGGCCTGAACATCCATGTGAAGCAGTGCTGTGCCCTAATGCAAATCAAGTGCAAGTTACACAATTGGATGAGGAGCAGGACAATCATCCCTGGTTTGGTACCTATGCCTCTAATGGACACAGGGAAATCATAAATTGTTCATCTTCCAGGCCCCTGCTTGTAAATGTTTCATCTCCCAAAAACCTCCTTACACTTATCAAGGGT
The DNA here is from genome assembly GCF_019279795.1 of Protopterus annectens. Taxonomy (NCBI): domain Eukaryota; kingdom Metazoa; phylum Chordata; order Ceratodontiformes; family Protopteridae; genus Protopterus; species Protopterus annectens. The sequence continues at coordinate 1,147,240,155 of NC_056726.1, read as the reverse complement.
ATCAGACCTTGTCAGAGATTTGAGATGCATGGCTGGGTTTAAAGAAGTCCTTGCATTTGTTAGCCTAGTAAACACCTATGAACATATGAACCCATGAACATTGTCTTCTGTGCTGACATACAATCCTGTGCTCTGACATTGATGCGTTGATTGCAAATGTGTACCCATAGGTGTGCACTTCACAATCCTGAAAGTGAAACATAACATTTTCATGAGACACATTTCATTGTGTGATTCCACAGCCCTTACAACAGCATTCATCATATAATACACAAATTATTATGCTATCCACTTTATAAACAGCAATGTACAATATCTATAAATGACCATTACAAGTAGCATGTCAACAACACCAGTGGAGGAAAGGAATTCATACTAATGTAGATAGTCACCCTGTGCATCAGACACATAGCTTTATTTCCCTGCATCCATGAGAAAGATGATAGGGATGTGGCACAATTATCATCACATGCACAGGGTGTTGTTTGGGAGTGCAGGAGGCCTAGGCTGACCCAATAGGTTGGCAAGTATGAGTGTGAGTCAGGAAGGGAAGCAGGCAGGATAGACTATGGAAATTTTGCATGTGTGTCTGTAGGTGCTCTCAATGTGACAGTTGTGTGAGTGTCTGTATGAACACAGCCAAGCTCAGTGCTAACCCTACATGTCTGTATGTTGCACAGCTGTCAGCCATGCATAGTAGAGCTGACAGCTTATTGTATCTGCCCCGAAAAGTGAGAACTGGTCCTGCCAGGAGTTGCTCTGGCACCCACATGCCATGCTGTGCTACTACATGAGGGTGACTGATGGCTGCTGGGCACATGTCCTCCATGGGAATGCCCAGCACCATGAGACCATGGCTTGCTACATCTAGGTGTGGACAGCACACTCCCCTCTGGAGTGCTGGATGTACTGCCACTATGGGACCATGATTTTGCATGGTCATGTTGAATGTCAGCAGATGTAGTTGCTGACCTCTGCCCCCGAGGCTGATGCTCAACTACAGTCAGACATTCCATCACAGACAATGTGCATTCCAAGACAAATTGTGTGTGATCTGTCCTGGACCTACCTCTTTCCACTGTGTCATTCACCCTACCCAGGGTATCAGCAACACAGTGGAGGAAGTCATGGATGTCAGACTGTGCTGCACCCATAACCCTGAGAATTCATTGGGAGTTCTTTCTGAATCTCGTCATACAGACTCCTCAGAGGTGACCTCTGTCTGGCATACACAACGATCATGAACCCCACCTTGATGGGACTGCTGCATATCCGCAAGTCAAGCTCCACTCAAGTAACCCACACACTCGACCTCAACTTGGTCTGTGACATCAAGAAGACTTATTGGCAGGACAGATTTGTGTCCCAGAGACTCCCCCATCTATGATCTATGGAATAGACTCCCTCTCCACATCAAGCAGAGTACCACTTTACCCCTTTTTAAGCACAACCTGTATAACTGGATGGAAATAAGAAAATATACCGCTGGAATTCCACCCATGTCCCTGCTGAACATGGGCATTGCGTGCTGATTTGTCTAAAAATGGGCTAAACTATTGGCTAGGCTTATAAGGGCCTCAGGGACAATAGCCTAGTAATCTCCTATGATCCTATGATCCTATGTGCCTGTGTCTCCATGATAGCCCTAAACATATGCTGAGTGACATGTGAAGAGACAGCCACAATAAGTATTGGAGGGACAGTAGGCCTCCTACAAGCACACCTATCAATCTGCCAGTGGGTAACCTTGCCCACAGTTTGGCTATGACCAACAGTCACTGAAGCCACAGTAGCCACACTTCCCTGTTCAATGTCCCTACCCTCCAACTGTTCAATATCTGTGGCCTCAGGGGACTGGGTATGCATATGCATAAACATACTGGCTGTGTATGGTGATAATGGGGGTGGATGAGGGATATAAACTTCTGTGTTTGATTCAGCCCCTGCAACCCCCAGCTGTGCCTCAATTTGGCCACCTTCATCATCAGAGTCTGAAGAGACACTGACATCAGGTGGTGTAGGGGACAAAGACCAACCTCCCTGGTTATCTGTGATAAAAAGGAAAAATCAATACATTAATACCTGTAGTATTATGGTACAATATATGTTAAACTTTATACACTGTTGTCACTGTTACAGACTTGTATACCTCCTAAACTCACAGAGTATGACATGTGGACATTATTTTCTAAACCCAATCTGTAAATTTTGGAAATAATTATTCAGTAAACAAGAAACTTAAGAGAAAAAAAATAAATGATGCACACTGTGGACATTCTGTAAAAATCTGTGCAGTTGACTGTTATGGCTATCAGTAATGTCCTGACAATACTTTCAAGTCAATCACTGAGGTCATACCTACAAGGCAGAGGTATGGGTATAATCTGTGGACATTCTGAAAATAGATGTACAGTTGACAATTATGCACACAGTACATCAATCCAGCCAGAAGGCCTGGGATGACATTGAACTATATCTACATCTCTGACAAAACAGTTTTATGCTTATCAGCAGCAGAAGCATGGCCTCTTCCAATTCCTGATGGTCCTGAAAAAATTTGAGGGAGAGGTAATGGCAACAGCACCACATGTTAAAGTAAAACCGGGGTAATATGTCCAAATATCTCACACCTACAGTAACTGCTATGTTAAAAGGTATGTGGGTCACAGTCTCTACATGAGCATAAAACTGCAGCTAACTTACCCCTCCCAAAAAAAAAAAAAAAAAAAAAAAACACCCGACACCCATGTAAAACTATATACACCTTGCCACACCGAATGCAACAGTATTCTATTGCTGATCTAACTAAGCATACCCGGATGCTCCTCTTGAGAGAAACAGGCGACACCCACTTCCAAAACATATTGGCGGATGGATGCCTGGGAGCTGTCCTGTGTAGCAAGGTTTGCCATGAATTCTTCTTTGGCTGTGAGAGGAGGTTCTGCTGTAGGTCCACCACTAGTGACCTGACGATCCCTGTCCAGATCATCTGCGTGTCTCCTTGCTGCATTGATCATATCTGTGGCATGGTGTCACACCTGCTCAGAGGTAAGATTTTGGTGACCCACAGCATGGATGTTATGCACCAGTTCATCCCACAGGGCTGCATGTTCTGACCTCTGACCTATTTGCCCTCCCTCAGGACAGTATGACCTGGAAATGTTGTCGGAAAACTACAATGATGACTTTGTTTTCTGCCTCAGTAAATGGTGGCCTGTGACATGCATGCATAATGTTTCCTGAAAAACAGAGAAATAAGAACACATGGAAGGATCAGGTACATAGGAGTACACTATGTAGAGATACAGCAATAAAGTGAGGCTATTAGTATTCACTGCTTGATTACACATCTCATAATCGACAGTGTTCCAAACATACATGGGGTGTGGATGCAATTAGGATAGTAGCAGTAGTGACCTGTTCCTGTTTGTTCCATGACAGATACTCAAGTATGATTACACACCCAACACAGGAGTCCATTGTAGTGTCCCCCATAGCTGGAAAAATCCCCCCTCCAAACAATATGTATAAACAATAGTGTCAATAAAATAGCAGTGTACTATTACAACTGCTATCAAAGGAAATAGCTAGGAGACCTGTGTACCTAGTTATCACACAGCATTATACCCTTGCTGTACTCTGCATCCTCTGTAATGTAACAGGGCTGGAGATCAGTGCCATGTCATCAGTACAGTTCTAACACAGGCTTAATGATGTAATCTCCATTCTCCATAATATATTCAAACATATACATCATGTTGGAAACAAAATGTTTACATACCTGATGGACCACAATACTCCTCTGTTGAAAGATAATGCTGTACAAGAAAAGTGTCAATGAGTTAGACATAAGACATAAGTGTCATCCACACTGGTTTGCCTAGCTAGAAATCTGCCTTTTTATGCTGGTTCTCGTTAGCAGGTGATTGCTTCTGAACCAATCTGTGGTTCCAAAATGATACATGCAGTAAACAGAGATGATTTGCAGTATAATCAGCCAATACCATGCAACAACTCAACAAGATATAAGGCCTCAGTGCAGATTCCATTCCCTTTCTCATACGTTGGGGTGGGATTACTAGGGTAAAGATACTGCATCAGTAGAGAGAGAATGTTTGTAGCAGCTCCTTTTTACATACAGATGTGTGTGCTACAGGCTGAAGCTGCTGCTGCTGCTGGCAATAGGCATAATTAGACAGGCTGCAGAATGTGCAGAACAACAACACATAAGAGTAACTGTGGGACCTGTGGCAGCTTTCATAGACACCCAGAGCCAGACTGAGGAAACTTGTCCCACTGGAAATTAAGGTATGTGTTTAAGGTAAGTATGTTAGTCAAACCAAAGGTATAATTAACAGAGTAAAAGGCAACATGCTTGATGTGTCATAGACCAAGGTAGGGGTATATTAACCATTATGTCAACCACTTGAACAACTGTCAAGTCATGTGTTTTATCATGGTAGTCATCTGGAATGTGTTTGTTGTCAACCCCTGCTTCAAGCACAACCTCCATATACGTATGTTAGTTGTACAGCTGTGGTTGTCTGCAGTATCGCTAGCAGATCATTGTGGACTACAGTCTGATATTACTGGCCACATTTGAACTACATACTTCAAAATCCTCTGGGAATGCATTCTAATGCTTAACCTGACATTCTATGCACTTTCTTGGGTTTTAATAGCAATAGTTAAATGTGGTCCTATCTGTAGGCCTTTGACTTCCATTATTTAGAAGCAGACATTCAATCTGTACTGCTTTGGGTGGATAAAAAGATAGAAATAGTCATATGTGTCACAATTTATAATGGTGATGTACACATACATGTATTCTAAATGCTAGGCACAGATGTATTTGAACTCAGGACCATGTGGACCAAGAATTATTTTTTTCAAAACATTTAATAGATTGAGCTACAGAGTCAGTGTTCTAGAAGGAGTGTTTTTGCATGTTGTACATATAATTGCACACTTGACTGCTGTTACATACCTCACTTACATCTATTAGTATGTATATGGCTTCATAGTGATGTATTTTTCTACAAGATTGCCAGTTAAATTCATATTTTTCCACTAATCTCTTAGCAGAATTGCTGCACAATGCAGTGTGAGGCACAGCATTGCATAAACATCCTTAATATTGAGAAAATGACAATTACTACATTTTGATTAAAACACCTGTGCTAATTAACTAGCTGTGTGGCTTGGTGGGTTCAGGCACTGTTGCTCAAGTGAGATGGTACTGGGCCAAATATAAGAAATAGGTGTACTTTTTTAACGTGATTATGATGCTTTCAAAATACATGTAGTAATACACAGCCATTTAGCATAGTTTAGAGATGCTGCACATATTGCAGCATTGTGCAATGATTCTTTAAAGAAAATAAAATTGGGGAGATAGGACACTGGTGAAATGGGGTGCAAGCAGGGGGAAAAGCATAGAGAAAGGCAGGTAGGAATGTGCAGGAAGGGTGTAGGAAAGAACTGTAGCTGTCCATTTCTTCAACAGCAGCAACTGTGCACTTGCAAAGATTTTTAGCTTAATTTGGACTGTCACCCCCAGAGAGAGAGTTGACAACAACATAAGTGTGTTGTCAAGCCAATTGGATCAAATTAACTGTGCCTAGTGGACATATGTGCGAAATAGAGAGCTATGTATGGGACAGAAGTTTATTTTTTGGGAGAGGTAACCCTTTTTTAAGGAGAGAGTCAAATGTTGGGTAAGAGACATAGGTATGTGTGAGGAAGTTAAGTTAGGAAGGTAAGGAAGCATTTACAGACAGACAAGACATACAAGACATCAGACAGGGTTGAATACCTTGGATGAGGAGGGAATTGGGGGATCCTGGTCCCATGCACATCAGACATGGTAGCAGTGTGACTCAAGTCCTCACCTGTGGGACTGTCAGCACTGCACTTTTGCTGCTCCTGTGGAGGCAGTGGCCAATACCGGTGCATGGGGAGTGACTGCCCCACTAGGATGGACAGCATGCTCTCCATCCTGCATAGGCATGCACCAACAGTTTGATGCGCAAGCCAATGCACCATGCCTGGCATTTGATCATGGGTGACATAAGAATCCCCTCCATCTCCACTCTCAGAGGGGGTATACTCCCAGCCTGTGGGGCTTAACTACCTAATGGTGCAGGTAGTGCAGGGGCAGCAGAGGGGGTACCTTCAGCCTGTGGCCCAGACATGTTGGACCCTGGTGCCTCAGCTGGGGAGCCAAGGTAGGTGGATTGCCAGAAACCAGCCTACTTTGTTGCACTGTGGTAAATAAAATAGAAATATAAAGGAAAAATTAACAAAACCCAAACAAATGTAATTAATATCATACAAGAAAACAATGAGTAATGAAAACACATTGACAATTATATAATGAGGAACATGGCAATAAATAACATAAAAGAAAGTTTCTTTAACGGTAAAGCAATGCTAAATTATACATAAATAAGGCCAACATAAAAGGTAATATTAAATGATATGATAATAGCAAATGATAATAGTAAATATATTGATTGCAAAAATAAAAGAAGAGTAGGGGTGGGGGGGAGAGAAGAAAGAAGAACAGTAGTAACTTCACAGATAATATAACTAAACATACTACAACTGCATACTTTTAAATATGTTAGATTTTACTTGTGAGATTACTGACTGCTATGATGTTTATTATTTGAATAGTACCCTGTTCCTTATACACACACTATAGCTCAGATCATATTGCATCCAGCAATCATTCAGTGTTGCTTATATTGTATATATGATGTTCCATGTGTGTACCTCTAAAGTTGATAGCACAGGACATTATGGGCCAAGCCATATATAATGGTACTATGAAGGCACAATAACAGGGAACATAATTACATGGTGTGCTCTTACAACAGTAGCAAGGGCTTCTGATATTAAACTGCATTTTGAGAGATGTCTAATATCTGTGATTCAGAGGATTGACATGTTTTTCTGGCATTGGTCCTCAGCAATGTGGCAGAGACTTGCCAGTAAAGCAAGATCATATAACAGACAGACCAGACATATGGGGCAATATTCAGTACATTCTGCAAAAATCATGACAGTTGAGAGATATGTCCATGTACACTGATTACACTTGACAGCTGGCCAGTCATGGCACAGGTCTATGGGTTTGCTCTTCACATGCAAGCACAGTTATGTTTTATTGATGAAATGCTAAAATAATATTGAAAACTGCACACTTTCTCAGTTGGCTGGTGTGGGACTAGAACCCACAAGCAGGAAATACATTAATACTGAACATTTTATTTTTAAAAATAAATTATCAGACCATCATCTCCTTTTACACGTTATTGATTCATGTTGTTTAAAATCTTGCATTTACACACATGGATAGCTGTCTAAGACTTCTGTTAACTGACATGTTTACCCTATTCTGTTATGGACTGCAGTCCTCAGTATAATTTATACAATGAGCACACCACAACATTGCCTTTTAATCTGGGTATTCAACAACATTAGCTAATGGTGGGAAGCTATGCTAAACAGTATTGCATGCTTACTTGCTTTAACTTGCTTTACCAGTTCCGATATGCACTGACATGTTAATGAAAGTCTATGATGTTCCAAATATTTCATACATAACTGTTAAGACTACAATATTTGTATTTATTTTATTTTATTATTAAGTTATGCATTCATTTATTACTTTACTGATTTTCTTACATACCACACACTTGCCTCATTCTGGCCAAATGCCTTGCATGGGACTGTATGTTGCAAGCCCTATCTTCTGCAGCTTTGGTAAAAGAGGGGAATCATTATGCATAGCAGTTTTGCACAGATTCAGCTTGTATATGTATAAATTACTAGAAAACATACTTACATATCTGTGCAGTGTTCCTGCCTGTGCATCTTGGATCCAGTGATCCAAAGTATCCCTCTTCTGTTGATAAAAGTCATCGTAATGGTGATGATACTGCTCACCAATGTGGGGGATACCAGTTGCACTGGTCAGGTCCCTGGCCAAGCGGACCCAGGCCTTAGACTTGCTTTCTGATCCCTGATAGTTGCCCTGCAGCAGACAGGGTCTAAAGTGCTGTATCAGGAGTCCAGTACAACACCTCATCACTGTGCTCTAAAGCACACACCTTCCCCCACAACTGCCATATCCAAACTGAAGATCAGGCTCCAAGGAATTCTGAGAAATTCCCACCTATTGTCCTTTTAATAGGATGCATTCACACCATTGTACATTATACTGTAACTTTCAAAAACATGCCAAATCTCTTAGCATCGCACAAACTCACACAACCCATGTTTCAGTGAAGTTTAGCCACGTGCAAACATGAAAAGACCATTACCTATCATACCTCTCAACCTCTTAGAGTAAGAAATTTGGACAAAGCCATAAATAAAAGTGGGGCAAAGGCTTAAAAATAGGGACCATTTTTAGTTATTGCTCTTACAAACTTAGATAAGTTGGTAGAATAACAGGTTTTGCATTTGCATGAATCTTCTGAAGGGTATGAAGTTTGAAACTCAGATGTCTGTCATTGTTTTCTAACTTCAAGTCATTAATGATTTGTCACTAATTTGCCATAAAACTACAGTTTTATAAAAAATGGACCAAATATCTGAGACAAAAATCTGGGCATTCTGTGAAAATCTGTAGTTGACAGGTATGCAATACCCATGTTTAAGTAATGCTTAGCATCATGCACCTTTTCTAAATTTAATAATTGAATTTAAAGTGAACTGATATTTCCATGACTTGACGCTCTGTCCACGACTTGAACCCAGGACCTACTACATGGGAGGTCATGACTCAACCTACCTAGCCACTGAAATAACAAAGGTAACTCATGCATCTTCAGATATACTGTTAAGGTACCACTGTAAATGTAGTGGATCTTTGATGCATGGGTTTGCATGATGCTAAGCACTGCACAACTACAAGAATTAAATGCATCCAGTTTCTATTTTTAGTTGTCGAGCATATGTCTAATGCATGAGTGCACCATGCTAAACGTAGCTGATTAACATGGTACATCATACAAACAAGCAAATAAAAATACAAATAAAAAAAAATAGAAATTGAACGCATCTAGTTTCTATTTTTAGATATCTGGCACATTTCTGATGTACTGTTGTGCAGAGCTAAGCATAGCTAAAGAATGTGGCACATCTTGTAAATAAGTACATACAAGTAAAAAAAAAAAAAAATAAACAAACAAAAAAATTAAAATAACTCCAAGTTGGTAAAATAGATTGTCTTGTACCCCTTTCAGTCAGGTTAGCGGGGTGAAAGGTAACTGTTTGTGCTGTCAGTCTTAAACAGATTCAATATTCGTCTTGTTCTGACCTCCCTTAGGTGGGCACCACTGATAATATACATGCTGCACTGCCGAGGGAAGATCATGACAGTGTACACGGATACATTCTGTGTACACTCTACATAGAGACTACACAAACTTTATTGAATCCTGGGGATTTACTTTACTTTCACAACTGAGCATGCCTAGACAAAGCATTTTTTGCATCTAAAATCTCAGTAGCGTATACATGTTCATAAATTCCTGAGTGGAGTTGTCTAAAAATCTTACCAACATAAAAAGGATCACATTTCATTCGCACAGCTGCATAATGTATCTAAATTAAAGCACCCTGCCATGTAAATCACATTATCTCTTATCCAGATGTTGTCAGTATACACTTTTATATACTTGCAATGATTGCAATCCTCACACTTAAACTTTTAGATGTATTACCAGGTATCTTGAGAAAATTCAAACTTTTCTGAAAGAGGTTACTTAAATTATCACCATTTTTCTCATAAAACAAGTTGTCTCTCCTACATTCTTTAAAGTGTCAGGAAATCCACTAAAAATCTTCCATTTCTGATTAACTATTTCTTAGACCTTATATTCGTCTACAATGTTTTAAAAACTAAAGACAGACTTTAGTCTTTATCAACCACTTTTTCACAAAAATTTATACTTTTCAATTTACTGTCTGTACTTCCTAGATCTAAAACTATTAACTTCCTAATAGGCTTCTTCGATAATTTTTTTTAGCATAACCCCTGCAAGGGAATTTATCTGATTAGACTCTACTTTCCATAGCAAAAATACCATCATCCTCAGTTAAACAGTTGGCTCTAATGAACTGTCTTTTAACTTTATTTTTCTTTACATACCAGAGATGCATACTGTTGAAACTTAAATAAAAATTACTTTGTACTGACTTTTTATAAATCTTGGGTTTCAACACACAACCTGACTTATAAACTGTCAGATCTAGGAAATCCACCTGTTGCAAGTCATTTTTAGCAGCAAATACTAGAAAAATCATCACATCGTAAAAGCAATCAAGAAAAATCAAGTAAATCCCTACAATTTCCCCTCCATAATAACAATGTCATCAATAAAGTGTAAAATTCAATATTATTAATAAAACTTGACCCTAGCAATGCCTGTTTTTCCCATCCAGACATGAAGATATTGGCATAGTTTGGAGCCGTAGTGGAACCCATTGCAAAACCGTTCACTGACTTGAAAAAACAAATGAAATTCTACAGAATTGTAAGACAAAATAACATCCGGTATTTCCATAACCAAATGCACTTGTTCAAAACTAAAACATTATTTGCTTAAAGGCTCAGTTATTATTGTTTCCATACCAACTTCATTCAGTAAAGCAGAATAAATGGACTTCATATCAATAGTGGCTAAAAAATCATTCACAGAAATACTCTGATCTTTGCATAAGTACACAGATTTTTGATGCTATTTATAAAGTCAAAAGGAAAATATACATATGAAGTATAACTGCTAACTATATTTTGCAAAACCTAATCTACGTATATAGATGCTGCTTCTATTTTACTGTAGCCAGTGGCTATAATAGGTTTTAGTGGTGGATCAGTCAAACATTTATGAATTTTAGGTAATCCAAAAATCTCACTAACCTGTGGATCAATGTTCAAAAAGTAATTGAGCATTTTCTGATCAATCAATCCCTCAACAAACCATTCATAGATAAATCAGTAAATGATTGTTAAATGAGCTTTGATCCAGTCAGTGGTTACACAGTGGTGCATACTACCACAGTATACTTTTTGAAACTAATGACTATAAAAAGTTTCTGCTAATTTGCAATTCATTCAGTAAACCCAACAATCTGTTTATACTAGGTGACTTTAGCAACAAATGATTAAACCAGTTTATGTTCTTATGTAACCCAGTTTCTTGTAAACAAGGTGGTTTCTAGACAGATTTCTGTATTCACATGAGTTAACATGATATTATTTGACCACCACACCACGGACTGTATTTACTATAACAATCCTAGCAGAATTTGTGCTGCAGAATTCTACATTCTATGCTTTAGTGACTGTCTTAAGTTCTGCAAACCTTACCAGTGAACACACAGAGGTCTCGATCTTTGACAGCAGCCCCAGTGACCTGAGTTTAAGTACACTGCTTTGAAAATAATGGAGTTGGCTCATAAGAGATGGTTTTAAGTAACTAACATTGGCTTAGCCCTCCAGTGAGAAGTTTGTAAATTCTTAAGATGCCATCACAGTCTGGCTGTTTGCTCTAACTTTAAGCTACAAGGACTCTAGTTCTAAGAGGCTTGTTGTGATGTATTCAGACTACTTGTATGTGAAAGCAAGCATTATCATGGTTTCAACATACTAGAAATTGCAACGTATCTACATACCAACAGATGGCTGAGAGAATAATGCACACACGGTAACTGGCTACCATTGGTGCCAGCCTTCCATCACTGAACCCCCAACTATGGTAAACAAACATAACTGCTTTGATAAAGTTACCCTTTCTACATGACAGAATAATTTGGGGTATCACCTTGACAAGATAGGAAAATGTGAAAACAGAGAATATTGATGCAGGACTGTTAATATAATGACCTTGCTCTGGCAATTAAATTTCCCTTTAACAAAATAAACTTTGTCCCTGATATAAAAATGTTTCCCTGTATAAATCCATTTACAGAACTGACAAATGCCACATTTACTCATCTGTGGTGTGGTACCGATTTCTCTCCTGCTTGAAATCTGACCTAGATTTCAAAATGTTTTTCATATTTCTCTCCTTCCAAAAAACAATGGCTGATCTTTCTGGGAAGAGATTATGGGTATCAGTCCCCTCTGTAAGCATTAACCAGTTTTTATTTAAGATCCACATTATGATTTTACTCTCTAAACTATAGTTGGTAATGAAGGAACAAGAATAAGCCCTTAACCCATCAGCGTGGGGATTCGTGTGTTTATGTGGCCATCCAGCGAATCCTGTTTTAATAAAGGGACATAAACTTTTCTTTCTCTCTTTCCAATAACTTCATTTTTCAGTTCACCAACCAAGTTAGCTGGATATCCCTTCCTTAAAAATATAGACTATAGACTCCAACTTAGCACATTCTTCCAGAAAAATCATGGTCATAGGTAACCATCCTCGCTGCTCTAGCAAACTGTCCCTTGACCACTCATCTTTTTTGTGTCAAGGGGTGAGCACTGGAAAAGTGTAAAAAAGAGCTGAAGTACGTGGGTTGTCGATAAACATTTGAAAAGTAACAATCACTAATCAAGTCCTTCTTAAGGTCTAAATTAGAGATTTTTGTGTAATTCATCCAATAGGTAAATTTCAAAAAATCAGGTCTATATTATAACAATGAATGATCAAATCAGGTCTGTCGCTAGGCATCATGGGATAGGGTATAGCCTTGAGCCAGTAAATCGAACATTGTTATACTGAACTCTAAAGTTCGAATTTACAAAACATCAAACAACCAGAACAGCGATCTTTTTTTCCCAGGGAAAAAATCGCTATTCCCAAAAAAAAAAGAGGAATCTTGATGAGTGGATGGGAGATCGTAGGTTTAACCCGGGTATCACTTCTGTGTCACTGTTAGACAGAGGCACAGTATACTAATCTCGAAAAAGGGCATAGCAAAATTAATTTAAAATGGGTGGCAAAAGCCAAACACAATCTGGCTAGGCTTATAAATGCCCTAGGGCAGATAGCCTAATATGAACCTATGAACCTATGAACCAAAATGATCGAACATTGTTATACTGAACTCTAAAGTTCGAATTCAGAAAACATCAAACAACCAGAACAGCGATTTTTTTTCCCCAGGGAAAAAAATCGCTATTCCCAAAAAAAAAAAAAAAAAGACATTAAAATATTGCATAAAGTGTGTGTGTGTGTGTGTGGGGGTGGGGGTGGGGACAATACTTAAATATACCAACTCTGAGATCACACTACAGTGCCGAAAATGGCAAAGTGACGGAAAAAGCAGCCAAACTACTTCTTTTCCAGGGAAAGAATTTGCTTATATGCCGCTTCGTCATTTTGTCTTTTCGACATTTCAAGTTCGACCATGACGCAAAATGCGTCTTTGCTCATCTAATAGGAACCCAGAAAAACAGTGCTGTTATTAATGAAATTAAGTATTCATGAAATTGTTCAATAGAAGATGTCCAAACCAAAAATAAATCATCAAGGTACCTCGTGTAGTACCGTATAAATGATATAAAAGAATCCCCAGGATAAAAGATATTTCTCACCATGCCATAACAATATTTGCATAAATGGAGCCACGATTATCCCCCACAGCAACACCTTTTGTTTGGTGAAAATATTTTCGATTGAACAGGATAAAATTATTAAAAAGGACTTTCTCCAATAGCTCTTTCAAAACATTAATAAGAATTGTATCAGTCCTTTTATGCTGCAAAAATTCTTTAAACCACGCAAACCCAACTTGGTGTGGGATCACAGTGTATAGTTCTCTGATGACAATAGTAATTAGAAGGTCATTCTTATTAAACTCGATGTCATTAACTTTTTTTTTTTAAAAAGCTTTGGTTTTAATACTCTGATGGGCCTCTTACTGCTTAGCTTAAGGCTATGATTTCCTGCAGGCGTGCTGTATTTTGTTTTTCTCAGCTGAGAAGTATGGCTCAAACTTTGTTCAAAAGAACAACATTGTTGCATTCAATAAGCAACTCCTAGCTGTAGCTTATAGTATAGTTAACACACACTCTAAAACGAGAAAGTCATGAGAGACCACATTACTTGCATGGATCACTCCCTTGCATTCAACCAGAATGTTGCAATGATGTTGAGGAAATCTTTTTATTAAGACAGCTCTTAGCAAAAGGTATTGCCTCTAGTTCAAAAGAAGTCCTTGCATCCTTGTGTTTCACACTAAGGCAGCCTAACATCGAGTACAATGCCACCATTGGGATGTACTTTAATAAGCAGATTAAGCAAGTGGAAATACCCCAAAGGTTCTTAAATGAAAAAAAAATAAGGACTTGAAAAATCTGAACTACCAAGAGAAGCTGGAGGTATATTACTGTATTCAGTATAATATAGACATCATAAGAGTGATCTGTGCCTTGCTTATAGAGTCATATGGGATTTAGTTGTCCAAGAGCTCTTGTACTATTAAACATTAAATAGTGACATTAAAAAGAAGTTATGTACTCACCATAATGTCCCATTTTTGTTGCCCATAATCTCACCTTCATTCTTTATAGTTGGGCTCAGAAATGAGCATTGGTTCTGACTTGGCCACATACTAAAACTCAAGAGCTTTTACTGGCTCAGGGCTATACCCTATCCCATGATGCCTAGCAACAGTTACCCAGATCTCATTTGTAAGTACCAATCACTAGATTATCTAACCCACTAGGGTAAAAACAATAATGTAGCACAGAAATAGAGCTACAATCTGATGGTAAAGTTAAAGATATTGTGTGTGACAAACCCCATTATGTCTTCAGGAATAACTTTTCCCTGAAGAGACAACTTTGCTATAAATCATCTCATGCTTCTTTGCCTGCCTCTAATCATCTTGGCACTTATATGTGTAGAAAGTGTAATGCCTGTAGCTATATTTCTGTGCTACAAGAATTTCAGCATCCTAATGTTGATTATTTTTTTAAACCATGTTTTTATGCAGATTGTAGGTCTAAAGGCTTGGTCTATTTGGCTGTAGATTGTGTACGTGTTTCTATGTGGGCAAGACAGTTAGAATGCTGAAGGAATGCATTTTGCAGCATATGGGGATATGAAACATTTGAACATAATAAATGCATTAGCCAAACATGTTTCTTTGGCACCTGGGAATTCCTTTGTATTCAGTGTCTTACAACTCGTACATGCTAGTAAGAGAAGGGGTGACTTTAATAATAGACTAGAGAATATTGAAGCTAAATGGATTGTGAGGCTGCAGGCACATAAGCTGGCTGGGCTTAATTCATCTGTACCTTTAAAACCTGCATTAAAAAAACGAAGTATACATCAGTAATTGCTGCTTATATTTGATTGGTTAATTGATTGCTTTTGTATTATATAAGGTGATGTGTTTTTGTGACGGTTTTATGTATCTGATGAAGCACTAAGTGTGAAAGTGCTTATCTTCTGGAATAAAGTCTTATTTGTTTTTATCAGACTTGGTGGCAGCTTGTTTTTGTTGTGGAAAATGTACGGAAACACCCGGAATCCTAGAAGCCTGAGGTGAGCCATGACTATTGCCATGCATTTGCTAAACACTCTGGGGGTTGCCATGCATTTTCTTAATACTCTGGGGGTTGCCATGCATTTGCTAAACACTCTGGGGGCTGTAGTGAGACCAAAGGGCAGAGCTCTGAACTAGCAATGACTGGCTCCCAGCCGGAAGTGTAGATACCTCCTAGATCACCTGTTCATCTGTATGTGATAGTACACATCCTGAAGATCTATTGAGCACATCCAATTGTCTTGTCCCAAAAAAGGGAATATAGACTGCAGTGTTACCATCCGGAACTTTGCTTTCTTTACAGACTTGTTCAGTTTGCTGAGATCCAAAATTTGTCTCCAGTCCCCTGTTTTCTTCGGAACTAAAAAGAACCTTGAGTAAATTCCAGATCTGGCTTAGTCTGCGGGGACTTCTTAGATGACTCTTTTTTCTAGAAACCTTAGAAATTCTAGGGTTGCTTGATCCCTTTGACTGAGTGGTATGTCTGAGATGGATCTTCATGGAGGGGGTGGAAAACAGAAAAGAATGTTGTATCCCCTGGATATGATTGACTGCACCCATTTTTCTTGAGTGATATTCAGCCAGGCTTTTGGGTACAGTGATAATCTTCCCCTGACTGCCTCCAGAGGTGGACAGGCAGGCCTCCTTTCAGGAGCACAGGAAGGGACTGACAGAGAACTTATCTCTGGTGCCCTGATTCTGTGGACCCACCTCTGCAGCGAGGGTGGTGCCTTCCATTGTTATTTCCCCCTCTGCCCCTGGGGGAAAATTAACTATGTGTGTCCGGCGAAGGTCTTTGGGACTTTTGGAACCACATTATTCCACTCTTCTGACATTTGGAATAAGGTCTGCTAGGGAGGAAAAATGTACTCCCACGGCAGACAGAGTTTTGCCCTCTTGTTTGCACCTGGTAAGAGTCTCTTTTTATTTTGGCCTGAACAAAGATGAGCAGTCAAAAGGGGCATTAATAAAGTAAGACTTGAAGGGTTCCGCAAACTCAGAAAGACACATCCAGGAATGTCTCCTCAGAGCTATTCCTGTGCCTGCTGCCCTACTCACTCAATTGGCTGCATAGGAAATGAGGTGCATGGACGAATTTTCTCCAGAGTTTAAGGTCACAAGCTGGGAGTTTACATTGTCAGGTAACCCCGCAGCTGTAGTACCCTGGAGGGTATATGCTAGCTCCTTGAGGAGATCCCTCTGAAGTCGAGTAAAGTGGGATAAGAAATTCAGCAACCTAAGGGTAAATGCCGCTGAAGAAAACATATGCTTCCTGTATCTGTCCATCATTCAAGACTCCTTATTCAGCGGGTGGACAGATGAAGAAGTTTTGACTAATTCCTTCTTGGTGGCCACCGCCACCACCATAGCATCTACTGGGACACCTTTAGTCAGGAATTGTTTGTCATCTGGGGCTGTAATAAATTTGTTGGGCATCCTCGGAACAGATTCCACAGATTCTGGGGAACCCATGTCTTTCAACTGACTACACCAAGGAGCTGGTCAAAAGGCAGAGACACCCAAGAGGTGGAGCATCCAAGAGGTGGCATGTCAAGATCCAAATGCCTCCAGGTATACAGACTCATCTTCAGAAGGGGGGAGGGTCTTCCAGCCACCCCTCTGTTTCAGGATCTCTAAGATGTCTGAAAAGGAGACATCCTCAGAGGATGACCATGGGGACCTTTCTGAATCCTCTAAGTCCACATCTGATGTGACAGACTCAGGAGAGTCTAGATGTTTCCTTTTATCAGTCCTCTTCAGAGGGATCTCCTCAGAGGGATACTCTGGGGAGGTTTCAAAAGAGAGTGGGTCACCCAATGCGGTATCCTAGTTCATTGGTTCTCTAAGCTTGGGCTGGAGGGATCATGTAGAGGTCAACACTGGTCCTTTCGGGGGAAGAGTAGCTAGACACAAGGGTGGAGCTGTCTGAGGGGACAGCATACTCCTCATAACCTCGAAGGCACCATGATCCTGACCCGAAAGTGTTTCCGGCTCTGAGGAACTAGGAGATCTCCCGTGCACCAAGGAGGATGCCTCCAAAGCTGATGTGGGTTTCAAACTCCCCTGTACCAAAGCCCTGAGAGGACTATTTGGCTCCAACAAGGGTCCAATTTGACTCTCCTCCCCAGAACTGATGAGGGAGTGTTGGCTACCAGATTCCTTAACAGAAGACAACATCGAAGAGGTCAGAAAGGAAGTTGGGACCAAGACCCCAGCTGTTGTTTTACCATTCCACCACAAGGACCTCCAGGCACTCCGGCTCGGAACTCGTCTGAGTCAGAAGAGGAATGAAAGAAAAACCAGGTACAGTTGTCGGCTCCACTTCCATCTGGGCTGGGCTCGAAAGAATTTTTGCTAAGACCAGTGTCTGAAGTAACCTTTTGACCACCTGCTCCACATCATTGTCTGAGAGACTCCTGGAAGACTGAAAGGAAATGCTGGAGGATCTATGGCTACCAGCCACCAACTGCAGAAGGGGTGACTGTGGCACCAAAAGGACCAGTTCAAAGGATAATGACCAGCTCCTGTTTTGGCTATGAATCTGCTCCGATAAAGCTGATGGGGCCAATGGAGGCTTTGAATTATCGCACTTGACAATCCTTCTGAAGCCTTTCTCCCCGGGCCTCCGCTGAAAATTGGCTTCGTTCCAAGTCGGACTTTCCCGGTTAACAAATGTTAAATAAATAAAAAAAAAAAAAAAAAAAATTCAGATCTGAATCAACATGTTTCTCTGGCTTCTTAATCAGCTCAGAAACTGGAGCCGAAGAAGTAGATTTTTTTTGGACTTATCAGAGGATTTAGAGGCCTGATTCCCTTTGATGGCCACATCAAAAGGTCCTTGCAATAAAGCCCGACAATAAGTTTATTTTTGCATTCCTGCAGGACCCTGAAGCTGAAACCGTGGCAGATGGAACAGGAATCCTGCAGGTGAAAGGTGCCTAAACAGTTAACACAACTAGTGTGCCCATCAGTCAAAGACATCTTTTGTGTTCACGAATCACACTTCTTAAATCCAGATTGCTTTACTTCCTTTGCAGAATCTTTAGACATGCTGAGGATTAGTCAACAAAAATAACCAACCAGTACTAAGAATAAGAAGGCTTATCAAAAGGAATAGCCGCAAAACAGTACAGTAAGGCACAGAACGCAATTATCTGAGAAGGTAGAAGTTGTTTATTATTGATATATATATATATATATATATATATATATATATATATATATATATATATATATATATATATATATATATATATATATATATAGATAGATAGATATATATATATATATATAGGACTATATTAAAACATTAAAAGGGCAGTTCATCGAACTGCACTTTCACGAACCCACTTTAGTGAAAGTGTATAACATCGAACATGCACTTTCGCTAAAGTAAACAAAACAAAATTAAAAAATACACACAAAAAAAATGTAAACATGACTATGCAGGGGGGTAAGCCCCCCTGCACCCCCCTACTTTAATATTCTAACTCCGAGATCACACTACAGTGGGGAAAAGGGAATATTCCCATATCCCCACTTTACCGCGATCTCCACAAAAGATTTCTTAGTTGTACATCAACAGAATATGTTGATGTACAACTAACAAAGCATGCAAACTGCATGTTTTTTTGTTTTTTACTTTGTTTTAGTGAAAGTGCCTATATATATATATATATATATATATATATATATAGATAGATAGATATATATATTTTTTTTTTCTTTTTTTTTTAATATATATATATATATATATATATATATATATAGGGAAGAAAAACAGATAGAGGAGAGGTTTCAAACTTAAATGACGATCTCCTCTAGCCCAAGGAGATGTCTCTAACTTAAATGACGAAACCTCAGAAAAAAGGGAAGTAAAAAGGGGAAGGGAGCCTTCTAACTAAAAACAGGCTAGAATAAAGTGGGCAAAAAATGCATCCTCTAATGAAAATGAATTCCTTCAGGACAAACTAAAAGTTAGAAGGGGATAGGGTAGAAAAGGCCTGAGACAATGACAGCCCATACAACCAACACTAAAAATCAGTGAAAAACAACCAGTAAGCACTTAAACTGGCAAAAGGAAGCTGCTTTGCAATAAACTAGAGACTTTTAATGTTTTACTCCAAAAAGATATAAAAAATATAAACATAAATCAAAGAATTAGCCTGAGCCAGCAAAAAGAAATCCCAAACTAACAAGTGACAAATGAGATCTGGGTAACTGTCACTAGGCATCATGGGATAGGGTATAGCCTCGAGACAATAAAAGCTTTCAAGTTTTAGTATGTGTCTGAGTCATAACTAATGATCGATTCCGAGCCCAACCATCAAGAATGAAGGCAAGACAGAACAGCATGACATCACTAGTTCCAGAGATCTAAATCTACTATAGATACAAAACAAGGAACACCAAAACAATTTATAAAGCTCTTAGTACAACACGCTGCCATTTCTTTCTGTATTTGAGTACCACAGACCACTAAGTTTGGGAACATAGGCTCCTCTCTCTCATGTTATTCTCCCCTCCAAAGGTTGTCTTGCAGCCCAGTTTACATATAGCTTACCTGCTGTCCTGTGCTTGACTGTTTTTTTTTTTTTTTGGCTCCTCTGCTTCACCCTCGCTGCGCTCTGACTCACTCTGCTCCCTTACCCTACCCCCATTCCCACCCACTCCAACTTCTATTACATTTATACTTATCCATAGCCCTCCTGTCCCCCATACCTGCAATCACAGCCCTCCACCTCCAGAGACCTCCCACCAATCATCTCTGCCCACCATATACACACACTTTTTTCTACCTCCCCCTCACTCCCAAACCTCCCTCCTTCCCACACTATACCCCTCCTCTAATCCTACCATCATCTCTTACAACTACCCACCCCTAAAGTCCACCTGCACTACTCTTGATCTTGTCTCTCTTCTCTCTATACCCTACCTTACCTCTCTCGCAACACTCTAGTATTACTATAACCTCCTTCTTCCCACCTTTACTCAGTCATGTCTTTTACACTGAACAGTTGTATTCTCATTCTTACTATCGCCCTCTATCTCTTCCACAAATTATCATCATTTCAAACAGACTACACACCTCCCATTACCTCCCCTACCACATCAATCCACTCACACAAGCTCCCCATCTAATCTGCAATCTGTTTCTCTCTTTATACTACAAACTTACTGTTACTAAAGAAGCAAATCATCCTCTCCCCAAACCACAATCATCCTATCAACCATAACGTTATGTACTTGCAGCTACAAAAAAGAAAATCTATTCCTACCTATATCCCTGCTCACAGTGAACTAGTCCTTTGTGGTGACATACAGCCCAACCCTGGCCCTTACCCTCCCTCTCACAATTCCTCCAACTCCACAAAATCCCTAAACTTCACAACTATTAACCTCCAAAGCATTAGAAACAAAATCTCCTACTGCACGCATCGCTAAATCATCATAAACCAGACTTTACTGCTATCACTGAAACCTGGCTAAAACCCTCCATTAAAGACTCTGAACTTTACCCACAAACTAATCTTGCCTTAGAAATGATACATTACATAAAATGGCGGGGGCATCACCTTTCTGTTACCTAGCTCATTTAAAGTAATCCCATACTCCAAGCCTATTCCCCACATCTTCACAGCAGAGTTACTGGTAACCTTCCTAAAACTCAACAACTGAAAAACCCGTTGTATAATTTATTTACTTTTATTTATTTTACATTTGTTGACCGGGAGAGTCTAACTGGATTACAAGTCCATTTTCAGTGGAGGCCCGGGGAGAAAAGCTCCAAGAGAACAATTTTTTACAAAACATAGTTTTAAAGACAGACTTTTGACATACAATTTCCATAGAAGAGACTTTGACATACATATTAACTAACAGACAGGATACATGCATTCTCTACAATCTAATATTACATTTTAGAAGATATTCCTAAGTTTAGGATTCCTGTGATAGATTTACTAGCAGAGTAAAAGCAGAGAGATGTAGAATAAGGCTTCAGGATAGCAGATGATGCTCGCTATAATTGAGAAGGATAACAAATTGATTCAATATATGTCTTCACCTAGTTTTAGTTGAGAAGGAAAACAAATTGATTTACAATATGTCTTCTCCTTATGGAGAGCTCAACATTGCTGGGGTAGTTTTCCCTAACTTCAGGAGAGATGAGTGAGTAGTAGATTAACAGTCCTAAGTGGGTACAGTACTATGATTGGTTCGCTTAGCAGAGTTACTTAAGTTAGGTGAAATGTCCTTCAGTGAAGGATAATAGTCCTAAAGATTTCCCCAGGCAATAATACTTCCAATCTTGAAGACATTCTTGTCTGGACAACAAGTAATATAACAAATAAAACCATCATCTTAGGCGACGTCAATATCAGCTGGCTAGATATATTCAATAAAAAACCCTCTAATGCTATTAACCTTCACATCTACATACACTTAATCTCTGATATCACTAGACACAATAATAAGGTAGACAAAGGCTCAGTCTTGGATTAGATCTTGGTCTCCAGCCCAGAAAAAATTACCACCTCAGGGACTCTCCCAAATAGTATCAGTGATCACTCCCCAGCATTCATTATATGGAAGCCCATCTCCTTATCAAATTCCCACCAATATAAATACAGCAGAAACCTATCCCATTTCTCCCCAAATACCTTCAATAACATTCTGCACAAAACCAACTGGAGCCCACTAAAATTTGTCCCACTTAATGAAGCAGTAGAATTCTTAATTCTACAATACTCAGGATCCTAAATAGTCTTGCCACACTCTGGTTAAAAAGGATTACGTCCAAACATGCAATTTGGCTTACAAATTCCACAAAGCAAGTTATGTCCACTAGGGACAAAGCTTGGAAAGCCTGGCAAAAAAACAAAACACGTTCTATCCTCAGTCTATACAAACAACTCCGCAACCAGGCCAAATGCCTAGTTATCAAAGACAAAAAAGAATACTTCCACACCATTCGAGACCAACATAAACTAAATCCCCAAAAAATTTGGGGATGCAACCAACTCCCTACTCCACCCTGGATCCAACAACAATCCATGTCCAAACCCAGACAAATATCCATCTGAAATAGCTTTCCTCCTTATCAATTACTTTATCAACAACATAAATAACTTACTACCACCTTTCCTCCTACTAATGCTGACTCACTAGGAACGCCACCTTTGCACTCCCCTACACATATCCTAACTTCTTTCACATTTACATCCATTCCCACCTCCACAATCAAAAACCTTCGTCACAAACTCAAGCCATGTACCAATGCCCCTGTTAACTTACCAGCTGAATACTTACAACTCTCAGCCTCCTCCATTGCATATCCTATCAGCATCCGGAATCATACATACCTGATCTCTGGAAAAAAGCATTTATTCTACCACTTCACAAAGGCGACAATAACTCTGACATCTCACATTTCCACCTTATTGCCATTCTCTCACCAATCTCAAAAGTTCTAGAGAAATGTATCCATACCCAGCTCCTCAGTCACCTGATACAACACCAAATACATTCTCCCACTCAACATGGATTTAGGCCAGGACATAGTACTAACACATCCCTCATTTCATTCCATAATACAGTAAAGAGAGCTTGAGATGCTGGAGACTTAGTGTCAGCATTATTTCTAGATCTTTCAAAGGCATTTGACACCATATCACACTCTGTCTTGCTTAATAAACTTACTAATCTCAGCCTATCTCCCCCTACTATACAGTGGTTTACTAACTATCCCAACCACAGGCAGCAATTTAGTAAATGGTGACATGCTTCCTCCCCTTTCATAATTACAAACACAGGCGTCCCTCAAGGATCTATACTGGGACCCTTACTATTCAGCATATATGTCAATAACTTTCATTCCTGTCTCATCCATAGCACAGTCATCCAATATGCAGATGACTCAACTATCGTCTGCTCTGCTAAATCTGCCTCCACTTTACAGCATCTCACTCAAGAAGCATTTACTTCCACAGAAACCTGGATGTCCCAGAACCATCTTGCTCTCAACCCCAATAAAACAAAACTGTTAATATTTACCCCCACTGAATCCAGCTCTGTTGACAAATCATCATTCTCCATTCACTCCTAAAATAACACCATTATTAAAGTCCCCAACACCAAATGACTGGGATCCATCATTGATGACAAGTTAACATTCAACCTGTACATTTGCAGTAACATAAAAAAAAATATCAAAAACTAGGTGCCCTGTACAGGCACAACTATTTTCTCAGTCTCTCCGCTAAAAATGCTCTGGCCTCTTACTTCCTGCTTCCAACACTTCTCTATGGGGCTCATATCCTCACAAAACTACAGTCCTCCTTGCAAACAAAACTAGACTCTTGTTATAACAAAGTCACCAAATTTGCTACAAATGCTAAATATCTCACCAATCACTGTTCCGTTCTGCATCAACTTAATTGGCACGAATCTCAACACTATCTTACATTCTTACAACCAGCTACAGCCCATAAACTCATCTACCACCCAGAAACCTGCCCTTCCCTTTCTTCCTTTGTGTCCATGTATCAGACAAACCGACACCTAAGATCCAAAAACAAAAGGCTACTATCCATTGATAAAACCAAGCTCTCATTTGGCCAAATGTTGTATTCCTAATATGTATCTAAGCCTAAGGCATGGAATAATCTCCCCCCATCACTGAGAGCAATCAGCAACCTGACCGCCTTCAAAAACTCCCTCAAACCATATCTCTCTTCTAAATGGCCATGCCCCTGTTCCCAAACACACTATCACAACTCCTGACTTAACCTCTAAGTGCTATGCCTCTATCTCATCTTTTCTATCCTTCTCCCTGTCACTTTCATCGGGCCTATCCTACACCCCCCTTATCTTCCCCCTCTATCTTTCACTCTATGCTTAATCTCTTCACAGCTACACACTTGGAGTTTATTACTTTCTTGTGTACTTGAAGTCACCCTATGCCTCAATGTAAATAACATTCGTAAGCATCTTCTCAGAAATTATGTCTCTCTTTACCTGCACATGTGAATGAATTTTATTTTTTTCTTTACTCGAGCACTGTTGCTTCTATTACACTAAGTCATGCAATATAACTGTACCATATTATTTTTATATATTAGTGATTTATTATATGTCAATGATTGTATTTTTTTTTCATACACCATTGCTTCTATGTATCAATCTCATGCAATGTGACTGTACTGTACAATCGTATAGGTTCATAGGTAGGTACTAAGCTATTGGCCCTAGGGCCTATAAAAGCCTAGCTAAAAAGGTACCCTGGCTTTCACCACACAGGAAAATTACTTTCCTGTGCGCCTGTCAAGCAGAGCCACAGATGTGATTCCCGGGGTGAATTTCCTATTTTCCATCCAATCATCAAGATTTTTCTTGAAGAGTGCTAATGAGGAGCTTTGTTTGATGTAGATAGGTAGTTTGTCCCAGAGTATGGAAAGTCTCTGGGACAGGAATCTATCCCTCCAGCATGTTCTGTTTATTGTGGTGACAAGATTTAGGTCCCTAGAGCATTTAGCTCAGTGGGATTGGGATTTCTTTAAGTGGAGCATGTCCAAAAGCTCTGGGTTTGACATAGCTTTGTATGTCAGGCAGAAATCGCCACTGAATAGGTGATATGCGACTGAGTAAAGCTGGTGTTTTTTCAATTGGTCTGCGTATGACATCTGTTTGAGGCCGGTAATCCTCTTTGTGGGGTATTTCTGAGGCGTTTCCAAATGTTGTAGATGTCTTATGATGTACATACCAAAAGGGGCGTTGTACTCTATAATTGGTCTAATGAGTGATAAGTAGAGGGGAACAATTACCTTTTTTTCCTGGATGAGAAACCTTTTGTGATGAGGTGTGCAACGTAGAAGGATTTCCTGACTACTGTGGTGATGTGATTATCAAAAGAGAAACTACTGTCCACCTGTGTCCCAAGGTATCTTATCACACTTTCAGTGTTAAGTAGACTACCGCCTATGTGGTAGTTAATGGGTACAGTTTTTACCAAAAGGGATGACAATGCACTTTTTGGCACTGAGCTTGAGGCCATGGCTTTGACACCAGGAATTTGTCTCAGTGAGGCCCTTTTGTAGGATGAACACATTGTTAGGAGTTTCGATTATGGCTGCTAGTTTGCAGTCATCTACAAACTTCATTAGCCAAAGACTTTCTGTGTTAGCCTGTACTTCAGAGAAGTAGATACCAAATAGGAGAGGACCCAGACCTGAACCCTGTGGTACTCCACTTGTCACTGGTCTGAAGTCGGATTTGGAGTCTCCAACTTTCACAGTGTGGGTTCTATCAGTGAGCCAGTTGGCAACCCATCTTGTGACATAAGAATTTATACCTATCTTGTTTTTCTATCTAAGTGATTTTACTCTAATTGTATGTATCTTTGCAGAGCTTTTCTCCCTGAGCCTCCACTGAAAATGGGCTCTATTCACGCCCAATGGACTGTCCTGGTTAACAAATGCAATAAATAAATAAAAATCTAAATAAATAAAATAATTAATAAGGCATGTTAGAAGGAGTGAATCATCACATATTGCCTACTCTTTCTCTGCACTTAACTTCCTCTCTATATTAAGCAGCATGACACAATGTCTACCATTAAAAAGAAGCTGGACAACTGGATGGGTACTCTTAAGTTCACACTAGTATGACAAATAAGAAAAAAAAATGGACTGTTGAAAAGTTGCACATAGAACCACAAACTTTTATTTACAATATATAAATGCTGAATTTGAACAAGGCATTTTCATCCAAGTATCCCTCAGACTTCATCAGACGTAGCATAAAACCCATCCACATTCACATATTATACACATTTCATTTAATTGATTAATGAGTTAATTAAAACCATTAAAGACACACTGCTCACAACTAAAAATCCTGAAATTGAGTATAATATAAAGTGCTTTTGTGAAGCCATGGTGGTACAGCGGTAGCAGTGTTGCCTCACAGCAACAGGTTCTCCTGCTCGATTCTCGTCTGGAGTGCCTTCTGTGTGGAGTCTGCATGCCTTCCCCATGGTCGAGTGGCCTCCAAAAGACATGCATGAATGTGCGTGCCTTCACTGAAGGTTGGGCATCGGGCTGGCAACTCGGCACCATAAAAAATCTACTGCCAATCATTAGTGGACCGGAGTTCCGCTGTGGCAACCCCTAACCGGGAGAAGCCGAAAAGACAAACAACATAAAGTGCTTTTGTGAAGATAATCTAAAAGACAGTAATAATCTATAACATCCTGCAGATAAAACTATTTGATCATTGCAAAATAGGTAAAATATTTCTTAAATAGTATTATAAAAAATATATATAAATAGATATAAATAAATATTTTATGCTACCTGAAGAATAAATATTGTATCAACTAATCTATAAAAACTTATAATTCTTATGTCAAAAATACAATCAACAACAAACACATACTTGGCTGATCTAAGTTTTAAATGGGGTAAAATGGAAATAAAATCATTTAACCCTAGGGGTCTGTTGGCTTTCAAAGTTATTTGCCAAAAAGTTTCTCTAAACTTTAGTTCAGTGTCCCAGGGACCCCCTCTTATTTCTCTATGAACTATTTCAATTACTGAGAAAAAGAACTGAGCATTGCTACATTCCAATGTATGTCTATACAGAGCATTGCTCCTATTATCACATAATTTAAATGCTCAAAGATTCTACCTTTATAGGTGTCTCTCAGTTTTACCCATGTAGAAGGCATCACAAGACCCACATGTGACAAAATAGACCAGACCTTGTGAATTACAATTAGAATAGTTGTTATTATGTAAGGTCTTATGTCTTGCTTCTACATATACTTCTTCAGCCTGTGATATATATATTTGCATTGGTT
Organism: Protopterus annectens; assembly: GCF_019279795.1. Lineage (NCBI taxonomy): Eukaryota > Metazoa > Chordata > Ceratodontiformes > Protopteridae > Protopterus > Protopterus annectens. Next base: position 1,147,212,773 of record NC_056726.1, on the reverse strand, counting down.
ACAGGCCACACATTTAAAATTCCCCCTCCTTTTATGTATAAAAACCTGTGAATTGGCTGCATATTCCAGTAAATGTTTGATATTTCCTTTCCTGAAAACTACTTTTAGAGGTTTATTCTTAAATACTTCTAAATATGTGAATTCAGATTTTTTTTCCATTCCCTCTCTAAAATAGTTTTTATCAAATTAGTCACAAAGACCCTACCAAAATCTTCATCGGTAGTTTTCTGTATTGGATCTTGTATGGATGCAACTAGACCTGTGCCCAAAACTGGTGTATATTTATCTTTTCACCCTTGCATTACTTCTGTCTGTATGTTAGTAATAATGTCTATTGGATAGCCTCTATCCTTGAACATTTTTTTGTAATACCATGCATTCATTCTGAAAATCCTGATCACTAGATGTCATGCAGCTTACACAGACATACTGCCCTTTAATGATACTTTTTTTTCTGGAATGAAGGGTGTGCACTGCCATAACTAATATATGTATTAGAAAATGTTGGTTTTCTCTAAACTACTGACTTAAACCCATTCACTGTATTGTGCATGGTCACATCCAGGTAATTGAATTTCTCTGATGTTACCTGATGTGTAAACTGGAGAAGCATTGTGGTTTGAGACAAATAGTTCATAAATTCCTCTAGTGTTGTTATATCTGCTGTCCAAAATATACAGATATCATCAAGATATCATGTATATAAGTTCCAATATTGTGAGTAGGGACATTTTGTACAAATGTGTGTTCCCAAACTGATAGGATGATATCTGCATAAGTGGGGGCACAACTGGCCCCCATGGCCACTCTTTGTTCCTGCCAATAAAATTCCCCATCAAAAAATAAAAAAATATTTCTGAGGACCAATTCAGCTAACTCCAAAGAAAGAAAGTTATCATTTTCAGAAATATTTGTCCTCATTCTCAAGGCTTCTTCCAACCACAACAATCCTATGTCATGTGGAATGGCCAAAAATAAATCCACAATGTCAATACATAAAAATGCAAGACCATCCACACAATATTCTGGCTGAATTCTGGCAAGAAAGTTCCAAGAGTCCTTAAGGATGTGGGAACGACCCCCCCCCCATATGATCTTTAGTTTTTAGTCCAGAAATTTTGCTAACGGTGCTATTTTAGAACCTTCTGAAGCAACGACTGGTCTAAATGGGGGGGGGGGGGGTCTTCCACATCCTTGTGGACCTTGGGTATAACAAACATTGAAGGTACTCTAGGCAAACATTTTCCAAATATGAGTAAGTTTGGAAATCAATCACCCCTTGATCGAATTAATCTTTCAATGCCAGATCAATTTTCTTATATGCAATATTGATTTCATTGATGGATACCTGACTATATTTGTTTTCATCATGTAGGAGTGAGAACATTTTTCCTTCGTACAAAATTTTGTCCATAAGGACAATACCCCCTCCCTTGTCAGGTTCTAGCACACGTACTTTAGGATTGGAGCACAATTGGTTCAATAGATTATGTTCTTCTTTCATTAAATTATTCTTAATATGGGTCTTCTCATGATTTTCATATGTGTTTCTGATTTCATTTTCTAACACATTTTCCAAATTCTTTAATTGTGGGTATAACCGTGGATTAAAAATACTACCTTTCCTAGGAATCATAACATTTGATGGCGGTAATGTAGTCCCATTGAACAACTGTTCTAAATTTGTTTTTCTAATAAACAAGTTGAGATCTATAATTGTTTGTGACAAATTATCTTTTTTCATAGGGATATATTTAAACCCTTTCATAAATAGACTAAAAAATTAATGTGTGACTTCCAAAGAACTATAATTAAATATATGAAATCCTTGCCAACTTGAAACATGTAAAATATTTTGGATATCAGCTACACTAGAAACTTCAGCTCCTACCTGTATGTTCCCCTCTTGCTCTCTACCCTCTGTTGGAGGGGGGGGGGGGCTTTGTAAAAATGGTTGTTATTGTTATTTTTCTGCCTTAACCTTTCTGATCTATGTGAGGATATATAGCCATTATTGTTGTTATTGCTATCCATTTCTGGTCTATTAGGTGACACTAATTCATTACTATTCTATCCTGATGACGCAGGTTTTTGTAGTGCTTCTGAGTATGTTCTTCTAGTTTGTAAATTGTTGAACTGGGACATGGATAGCAGGTATTGTTTGCCCTCTCCATATTCTTTAAGATCACAATCTAATTTTTTACACTTTGTATTTAAAATATCATCACATTTTTTGTCTGTGTCACCCCTAATTTCATAATACTTGTCCTTTTCACTCTGCACACCAAATAAATAATTTTTAATACATAAATTGAGCGCATCAATATGTTCCTGCAAAGCCAACATTTTCCATCCATTATTATGAATCATGGCCTTTAAAATATCTAAACCACATCTATCAAAAATGGTAATTAATTCTTTATAAAAATCAGTTCCTACTAAAACATTTTCCAGGTATTTGTAAACCCGTAATCCTTTAGGCACAATCCCATGCTTTATACATTCCCCCAAATATGCATTTTCGATATTTAAAGTTTTACATTTAGTTAAAGTCTCCTAAAATTTACCAAGGCTTACTCTGTGTGTGTCCAGGTTTCCAACATTTGTTTGTTGTGGCGTTCTTTTTTGAAATATAAGTTTTTGTTGCAACCACTCATTCAGTTCCTGATGAACTGGGCCGTTAACATTGTCCGTTACCCCATTCGGTTGATCCTGTAAGTCCACAGAATCTCTGTGTTGCCGCAAAACTGAAGGCGTATCATTCCATGCCTGTTCTGACTGTCCCGAGCCATTATTAATGGCAGTAGTCTCTGTTTGATGTTCACAGTGTATAAAAGCTTCCTGGCTCCCAGACAAACCTGTATTCGATAATAACACTGCAACTCCTTGACTTATAGGAGTCAAGATCTCAATGAGCTGAGACAGCTGACCAGACATTCTACATAATTCACCCATTTCCTGTCCCCGAAAGTCATTAGGGCTATGTAGGGGTGAATTCAGCTCCTCAATAAGCTGCTTAGATCCAAAACCAAAAACCATGCAAATAGAGCCGGCAGAGAAAAGTATACCAAATAACCAAAGAAACTGGACTGTTGAAGAGCTGCACGTAGAACCACAAAATTTTATTTACAATATATAAATGCTGAATTTGAACAAGGCGTTTTCGTCCAAGTATCCCTCAGACTTCATCAGACGTAGCATAAAACCCATCCACATTCACATATTATATACATTTCATTTAATTGATTAATGAGTTAATTAAAACCATTAAAGACACACTGCTCACAACTAAAAATCCTGAAACTGAGTATAATAAAAAGTGATTTTGTGAAGATAAACTAAAAGACTGTAATAATCTATAACATCCTGTAAATAAAACTATTTGATCATTGTAAAATAGGTAAAATATTTCATAAATATTATTATAAAATATATATATATATATATATATATATATATATATATATATATATATATATATATATATATATATATATATATATATATATATATATATATATATATATATATATATATATATATATATATAAATAGATATAAATAAATATTTTATGCTACATGAAGAATAAATATTGTATCGACTAATCTATAAAAACTTATAATTCTTATGTTAAAAATACAATCAACAACAAGCACATTTATAGCTTGGCTGATCTAAGTTTTAAAAGGTGTAACATGGAAATAGTATAATGTAACCCTGGGGGTCTGTTGGCTTCCAAAGTTATTTGCCAGAAAGGTTCTCTAAACTCTAGTTTGGTTTCCCAGGGACCCCCTCTTATTTCTCTAGGAACCACTTCAGTTACTGAGAAAAAGAACTTAACATTATTCCAGTGTATGTCTATACAGAGCATTGGTGCTATTTTTTTTTTCACATCATTAAATGCTCATAGATTCTACTTTTATAGGCGTCTCTCAGTTTTACCCACGTAGAAGGCATCACAAGACCCACATGTGACTAAATAGACCAGACCTTGTGAATTACAATTAGAATAGTTGTCATGTAAGGTCTTATGTCTTGCTTCTACATATACTTCTTCACCCTGTAATATACATTTGCATTGGTTAAAGGCCCCACATTTAAAAGTCCCCCTCCTTTTATGTGTAAAAACCTGTAAATTGGCTGCATATTCCAGTAAATGTTTGATATTTTGTCATTTTCTGAAAAACTACTTTTAGAGGTTTATTCTTAAATACTTCTAAATCTGTGAATTCAGACATTTTTTCCATTCCCTTTCTAAAATAGATTTTATCTGATATGCAGTCCCACTAAAATAAGTCACAAAGGCCCTACCAAAATCTTCTTGGGTAGTTTTCTGTATTGGACCTTGTGTGGATGTAACTAGACCTGTGCCCAAAACTGGTGTATATTTCTCTTTTCTCCCTTGCATTATTTCTGTCTGTATGTTAGTGATAAGGTCTATTGGATAGCCTCTTGAGATCAGACAGGAGTCCCCGTGGACTATGATGTTTGCAGATGACATTGTGATCTGTAGTGAGAGTAGAGAACAGGTGAAGAAGACCCTGGAGAGGTGGAGATATGCTCTAGAGAGAATGAAGGTCAGAAGGACTAAGACAGAATATTTTTGTGTGAATGAGAGGGAGGACAGAGAAATGGTGAGGATGTAGGGAGTAGAGGTGGTGAAGATGAATGAGTTTAAGTACTTGGGATCAACAGTTCAGAGTAATGGTGAGTGTGGAAGAGAGGTGAATAAGAAAGTACAGGCAGGATGGAGTGGGTGGAGAAGAGTGTCAGGAGTGATTTGTGACAGACGAGTACCAGTAAGAGTGAAAGGGAAGGTCTATAAGAGGGTAGTGAGACCAGCTATGTTATACGGGTTGGAGACAGTGGCATTGACAAAAAGGCAGGAGTCAGAGCTTGGCATGGCAGAGTTGAAGATGTTAAGATTTGCACGGCGTGTGACAAGGATGGACAGGATTAGGAATAAGTATATTAGAGGGTCAGCCCAGGTTGGAAGGTTTGGAGACAAAGCCAGAGAGGCAAGATTACATTGGTTTGGGCATCTGCTGAAGAGGGATACAGAGTATATTGGGAAAATGATGCTAAGGATGAAGCTGCCAGGTAACAGGAAAAGAGGAAGGCCTAATATAAGGTTTATGGATGTGGTGAGAGAGGACATGCAGGCGGTTGGTACGACAGAGCAAGATGCAGAGGACAGGAAGAAATGGAAACAGTTGATATGCTGTGGTGACCCCTAACGGGAGCAGCCAAAAGAAGAAGAAGAAGAAGAAGGATAGCTTCTATCCTTGAACATTCTTTGCAATGCCATGCAGTCATTCTGAAAATCCTGATCACTAGATGTCATGTGGCTTACACGGACATACTGCCCTTTAATGATACTTTTTTTCTGGAATGAAGGGTGTCCACTGCCATAACTAATATACATATTAGAGAATGTTGGTTTTCTGTAAACTACTGACTTAAACCCATTCTCTGTAATGTGCATGGTCACATGCAAGGTAATTCAATTTCTATGATGTTACCTGATGTGTAAACTGGAGAAACATTGTGGTTTGAGACAAATAGTTCATAAATTCCTCTAGTGTTGTCATATCTGCTGTCCAAAAGATACAAATATCATCAAGATATCGTATATACCTGATCTCTGGAAAAAAGCATTTATTCTACCACTTCACAAAGGCAGCAATAACCCTGACATCTCACATCTCCACCCTATTGCCATTCTCTCAAAAGTTCTCGAGAAATGTATCCGTACCCAGCTCCTCAGTCACCTGATACAACACCAAATACTTTCTCCCACTCGGCATGGCTTTAGGCCAAGACATAGTACTAACACAACCCTCATTTTATTCCTTGATACAATAAGCAGAGCTTGAGATGCTGGAGACTTAGTGTCAGCATTATTTCTAGATCTTTCAAAGGAATTTGACACCATATCACACTCTCTCTTGCTTAATAAACTCACTAATCTCAGCCTATCTCCCCCTACTATACAGTGGTTTACTAACTATCTCAACCACAGGCAGCAATCTAGTAAATGGTGACATGCTTCCTCCCCTTTCATAACCACAAACACAGGCATCCCTGAAGGATCTATACTGGGACCCTTACTATTCAGCATATTTGTCAATAACTTACATTCCTCTCTCATCCATAGCACAGTCATCCAATATGCAGATGACTCAACTATCATCTGCTCTGCTAAATCTGCCTCCACTTTACAGCATCTCACCCAAGAAGCATTTACCTCCACAAAAACATGGATGTCCCAAAACCATCTTGCTCTCAACCCCAATAAAACAAAACTGTTAATATTTACCCCCACTAAATCCATCTCTGTTGATAGATCATCATTCTCCATTCACTCCCAAAATAACACCATTATTGAAGTTGTCCCCAACACCAAATTACTAGGAGTCATTATTGATGATAAGTTAACATTCAACCTGCACATTTGCAGTAACATAAAAAAAAAACATCAAAAACTAGTTGTCCTGTACAGGCAAAACTATTCGTTCAGCCTCTCCGCTAAAAAGGCTCTGGCCTTTTCCTTCCTGCTTCCAACACTTCTCTATGAGGCTCATATCCTCACAAAACTACAGTCCTCCTTGCAAACAAAACTAGACTCTTGTTATAACAAAATCACCAAATTTGCTACAAATGCTACATATCTAACCCATCATCGTTCCGTTCTGCATCAACTTAATTGGCTAGAATCCCAACACTACCTCACATTCTTACAACCATCTACAGCCCATAAACTCATCTACTGCCCAGAAACCTGCCCTTCCCTTTCTTCCATTTTGTCCATGTATCAGACAAACCGACACCTAAGATCCAAAACCAAAATACTACTATCCATTGAGAAACCCAAGCTCTCAGCCGGCCAAATGTTGTATTCCTACTATGTATCTAAGCCTAAGGCATGGAATAATCTCCTCCCATCACTGAGAGCAATCAGCAATCTGACCTCCTTCAAAAGCTCCCTCAAAACATATCTCTCTTCTAAATGGCTATGTCCCTGTTCCCAAACACACTACCACAACTCCTGACTTAACCTCCAAGTGCTAATCCTTTAACTATCTCATCTTTTCTATCCTTCTCCTTGTCACCTTCATCGGGCATATCCTACACCCCACTTATCTTCCCCCTCTATCTTTCACTCTGTGCTTAATCTCTTCACAGCTACACACCTGGAGTTTATTACTTTCTTGTGTACTTGAACTCACCCTATGCCACAATGTAAATAGCATTCATAAACATCTTCTCAGAAATTATGTCTCTCTTTACTTGCACATGTCAATGAATTTTATTTTTTCTTTACTCGAGCACTGTTGCTTCTATTACACTAAGTCATGCAATATAACTGTACCATATTATTTTTATATGCCAATGATTGTATTATTATATGTCAATGATTGTATTTTTTCATACACCATTGCTTCTATTTACCAGTCTCATGCAATGTAGCTGTATTGTACAATCTTATAGATTCATAGGTAGGTACTAGGCTATTGGCCCTAGGGCCTATATAAGCCTAGCCAAAAAGGTACCCTGGCTTTCACCACATAAGAAAATTATTTTCCTGTGCCCCTGTCGAGCAGAGCCATAGAAGTGATCCCAGGGGTGAACTTCCTATTTTCCATCCAATCATCAATATTTTTCTTGAAGAGTGCTAATGAGGAGTTTTGCTTGATGTAGATAGGTAGTTTGTTCCAGAGTATGGGAAGTCTCTGGGACAAGAATCTATCCCTCCAGCATGTTCTGTTTATTGTGAGGACAAGGTTTAGGTCCCTAGAGCATGTAGCTCGAAGGGATTGGGATTTCTTTAAGTGAAGCAGATGCATTCCCAAAAGCTCTGGGATTGACATAGCTTTGTATGTCAGGCAGAGATCGCCACTGAATAGGCCATATGAGATGGAGTAAAGCTGGAGTTTTTTTAGACAGTCTGCACAGGACATCTGTTTGAGGCCGGTAATCCTCTTTGTGAGGTATTTCTGCGGCCTTTCCATTTGTTGTAGATGTCTTGTGAGGCACATACCAAAAGGAGCATTGTACTCCATGATGTGTCTAATGAGTGATTAGTAGAGGGGAACAATGACCTTTTTTTTTTCCTGAATAAGAAACCTTTTGTGATGAGGTGTGCCACATAGAAGGCTTTCCTGACTACTGTGGCGATGTGATTGTCAAAAGAGAGACTACTGTTCACCTGTGTCCCAAGGTCTCTTATCACACTTTTGGTGTTAAGTAGTCTACCGCCTATGTGGTAGTTCATGGGTACAGAGTTTTTACCAAAAGGGATGATAATGCAAATTCTGGCATTGAGCTTGAGGCCATGGCTTTGACACCAGGCATTTGTCTCAGTGATGCCCTTTTGTAGGATGTACACATTGTTAGGAGTTTTGATTATTTAGTTATTTATTTTTTGGTTCAGGGCTGCAGTCTTGTGGGGATTCTTCAGTGTTAGCCTGTAGTTGAGCAGAAGTTGTTGGAAACTAATTAAATGAGGAAGTTCTAACCACTGTAATTCTTTCAATCTTATTGTCACATGACTCTAGTTAGTTGAAGTCTGTTTTCTTACAGGTGGGTTGTGTAGACAGAAGATGGGTTTGAGGTGTAGTTTATTATTGAAAGTGAAGAATAGTAATGGGACTATGTACCTAGTTTATGGAACACACCTGGTGGATGATAGTGAAAGTAGTGGATAGGTTCAAAATAGTGAATAGTAATGGGCCTATTATTGAGCCTTGTGGAACACCCATCTTGGATGACAGTAAGGGTGATAGGGTTCCTTGCCATTTGACTGATTGTTTCCTATCAGAGAGATTTTCTGAACCCCTAGTTTTGCAGTTTATCTGAACTTCATTAGCCAAAGACCTCAGCCCAAATGTATATATCTTTGCAGAGCTTTTCTCCCTGGGCCTCCACTGAAAATGGGCTCCATTCAGCCCCAGTGGACTTTCCCGGTTTACAAATGCAATAAATAAATAAAATATAAATAAATAAAATAATTAATAAGGCATGTTAGATGGAGTGAATCATCGCATATTGCCTACTCTTTCTCTGCACTTAACTTCCTCTCTATATTAAGCAGCATGACACAATGTCTACCATTAAAAAGAAGCTGGACAATTGGATGGGTACTCTTAAATTCACTCTAGTATGACTAGCTTGTCTTTCCTTGAAAATTGAGTTAAGACCTATGTGTATTGATAATGAAGAAATGATGATGCTGTTTAGAATCACGAGAAGAGTGAAAAACAGTACCCAGCTTACATTTATCAGCAAACATGAACAGCCATACTTCTTGGGTATCAGACTGGACATATACAAAATAAATATGTGAGTTGAGTTGAAACTGGTCATGTTTGATCAGTACTCTAACCTGGTTAACAGACATAAAACAAAATCAATGCCAAATTGGGGATGGGCTGCACTGATCCCTGTGGTACCGCCTTAGTTACAAATCTGTGTTCAGAGAGGGTGCTTGCAACCTTCACAACTTGCAATCCAGTGCATAACAGGTATTTATATTCATTTTTTTCTGATTTTTTAACAATATTAGCATGAGGATAATATCAAATCCTTGATAAGATCAAAATAAACTTTAGTTTACTAGGTTTAGGAGACAGGACCTGTACTTCATAAAACCAAACTGATTAGGATTTAGATCATTTAAGCTGCCTGTCTGCAGAAATGAGGTCTGGTATGCTTCATTCCATTGATTTCCATATAAGGCTGGAGTGGCAGACTGGCCTTTAATTGGCTGAATCTATAGAGACGTCACCCTTGTGTAGGAGAGTCACACTGTCTGTACTCCAGGCATCATGAGCAAATATTATGGATAGGCTAAGATTGAATAGTTTAGCTACAGGCTCAGATAGTGAATAATTGGCATTTATGAGAATGCAACCTGGTGTATTGCTTGGTCCCATGGAAGTGTTTTTGTCTTTGTTTTTTTAGTCTTTGAAAGAGATTTTGAGACTTGTTCCAAGGTGATGTCAGGGGAAAGTACATTTTTATTGACATAAGTGACAATTATGTGGGTATGTGGGATAAAGTTAACTGTGATATAATTATAGATAAGCCCAGCTCATTGCTAGACATTATTCCTTAATTTCCTGGCATAACTGTAGAAACCTTAAACTTGAACTCTGCTTTATGTTTTGTAATAATACTCAAGTTTCATTCTGGCATGTTTCAGTCTAGTCCTGAAATAACAGGATAGGGATTTCTCATAACTGTTCATATTTTCCTTCTTGTGTTATAAAGTTGACATAAATTCCACCATAGAGGTTTATTCCTGGATTTGACTTTATATTTAAGGAGGATTGGTACTATCTTTTCTATGCAGAAGTTCAGGTCCTGACAAAAGTCAGAGGTAAGTGCAGCAGCCTTCTCATTTGGATTAATTTGTAGGGAATTGTTGGGAATTTTGCGCATGTCCTCTACAAGCTGTAGCAGAATTAGAGTGCTGAAGCATCTAAAGACAGTCTGTTTTAGTGGTGGGATGGTACCACTAAGCCTGAGAGAAAGATGGCTGACTTGTGGTCAAATTTAACTACAGATAATAACATTCTGCATATGATACAGACTGAGGCTAGGTTGTTAAGGGCCAGTGGGTAGTTTTACAATTTGCTCTTGTGCATTGTCATTAACAAAGTCTAGGAAAAGTTAAGCATATCCATATTAAATGTGTATAAAGCCTCACAAGAAGGTATTTGGTTTGATGTTTAACCTCTTGATGGTGTTAAGGTAATATCCACTATCCTCAAAGGACATTGATGGAGATTTGTAACTAGCAGTGAAATAATACTCGTTTGTTAACAATGATTTTGATCTCTAAGACCACCAAGTTAGTGTTTTCCATAATTTGTCATGAGGTGATGCTATTTCTGGCAAATATAGATACTCTTCTACAGTTACTCAAGGGCAAGAAGCCATAGAGTCATGGTACAGGCCAAATGTTGGTATACAGTGAGTGCTTTCATTGCAATGAAACCACATCTCAGAAACTACACAAATATGAATGTGTTCAAGTCATAGGATTGCCTCAAGTTCAGGTATCTTTCCAGTTAGACACATAGAATTCAGTAGTGGCACCTTGATATATTATTTTTAATATGAGTTTTCCATGTAGGCAGTAAAGAACAACATCTTGTCTACCATCTCACCCTATAGATCTCAACTTCTCAGTGCAAGAAATCTGGACAAAGCCTAAGTTAATGGAGGGACAAAGTTACAAAAATAGGAACACATTTTAGATATTAGTCATATAAAATTAGAAAGTTGCTAGAATGATATGATTTGTATTAGGATGAAGAATACAAAGTCTGAAACTCAAATATATGTCATTATTTAGTGACTTCTGTCCTCAGTGATTTGTCAGAAAACCACAAATCTTAAGAGGAACAAACCAAAAATATGAGGCAAAAATCTGGACATTCTATGAAAATCTGGACAGTTGAAAGGAAAGGTATGTCTCACCCCATGCTGACCCATACTGCATCCTCTTAGAATGACACAGACTACTCAGCCAACTATTAAAGCCAATTACCTTGTCTTGTTATCTAGGCATTTCTCTTCATGAAGGCAAGATACTACTCAGGACCAGTGTCTTTCCTGCTTCTAACACATGCAAATTAAGTTCCATCATGTCTCTCTGCATGTCCCTCTGAGTGCAGCACCTCATGTCATTCACTCCCAAGTGGACAACCACAAGGTCATATTTATTTTGGTCTTGTTTAAGGGAAGTTGAGGCTATTATGACATCATGGATCCTAGCACCAGACAAAAGTTTAGAATCACTTGTACTGTCTGGTAATTGCGGAGTCTGTATGCCTAATGACTGAGTCACCTATGACTAAAACATTTCCTGGGCAGAAGCAGACTTAGTGGACCTAATGGGCTTAGGTCTACTTTCCTGGTGACTCTTGGGTGAACTCTGTAGGTTTGCAGTATGTGTGTTTGGAGAAAGAATAGGTATTGCCCTGTGTCCTGGAGGATATTTTAGAATGTGTTCTAGGAGACACTGGCACATTTTTCCTTTACCATGTCACCCTGCTGTGTGTTGTGATTAATGTGGTGTTGTAGCGGTATGGTGCTTACAGATGGTAGGTTGATGGGAGAGGTTTAGCTCCATGTTTCATAAATATTAACATATCTTGCAGGTGATGCTATTAATTCACTATAGAAGTTATATAATGTTTGTATGGAATCTGTTTTACTATGCTATGGCCATGTATATGTAAATCATTGTGATACTTAATGTACTCACAAGTTTGTTAACATGTATGTATTATATGGAGCATTTCTTGCCGGGCATCCACTGTAAAAGGACCTATGTCCAGTTGGACTTTCCCGGTAATTGAATGTAAAATAAATATGTAGGAAAATAAATAAAAACTAGAAGAAGCAGTGAACAGTATGTATAAAGGTATCCACACTTACTGTCCTTTACATTTTTTTTTCCTGCTTTAAAATGAACTCTTCCTATTTTTCAGTCATAAGCTCATAAATTGAATCTTTAAATTTGTCATCCAGGTTCACCAAAAGCAAAATAACATCCAAGAACAGTGTCTGAAAACACATCTTCATGCTGCCTTACTTATTATATTAAATACATACTGCTCAAATAAGTAAAAGGATAAAAGAAACAAAAATCTTTAGATTACTTATTTCACAAGAAGGAAAGTCTTCTCCACTGATTTACTTCTCAAAATGTTAAAATAACAATTGAAACATATCAGGCAAATGTAGGAAGTGTGTCTTTCACTAAAAATGACTTACTGAATTTGTTTCACTGAATTTTTCCATTAAAAGTATAAAAAACACTTGTGAAAGAGGAATTTGGAAGTAACAGTCTCAGACGTAAACAAATAATGGTAAAAAACAGGATTTGTTTAGTTGACTGAATATCAAACCCTGACCCAGAGACTCCCCAGACTCTGGAATAGATTGCCCATACATGTCAAGCAGAGTGCCTCTTTGGACCTCTTCCAGAGGAACCTTGACGATTGGATGGGAGAAAGGAAATTCACCCCAGGGATCATGTCAGTCGCCCTGCTAGACAGGGGTCCAGGAAAGTAAATAATGTGGGAAGAAATAGCCAGGGAATTGATATAGCTAGGCTTGTATAGGCCCTAGGGCTGATAGCCTAGTACCAACCTATGAACCTATAAAGAATGGTGCAACTATAGGGTAATCTAAAAAGAACCAAAAACACATAACACAACTCTAGGAAATTGCAACTGCTCTCTCTCTCTCTCTCTCTCTCTCTTTCTGTCTGATTATATTATAACCTTTTCCTGTCATATATCCCTATACATAGCTTGCTTTGACTCTACATTTCTTTACTTTACTTTTCATTACAATTCTTTCAGCATCTCAACTCTGATATCCACTCAGTATGTAATGTCCTGCATCTATAGCCTTTGTACCCTCTGGCCAACTCTGATCTTCATTTTGTCTTTCACTCTGTGTATAATATCCTGTATGTATTGTGTTAACCCCCAGGCTGAGGGAGGAATTAGTCCAGTACGATTGATGCTCTACTCTACTCTGATTAACAAATTCAAAATAAGTAAGTCTTCTTCTCTCCCATAGTGCATTATGCTTACAGCTAATTATAACAAATAGTGGGAACATAACCACCTTTGGAAGTGAAAGAGGGTTTTGTCCTTGTAGTATAGATATTATTTTAACATTTTTCTTTAAATGCCATTACTTTCAATTTACTTTGAATGCAACAACTTTCAGTCAGAAAAGTATATGACCACCACGCTATACCCAGGGTTTATAATCTTCGGTATAATATTGTTACTTAAGAATATGCTATACTCAACTATTCAGTAGGGGATGGTGACTGCTTCCAATGCCTGCATGCCTTCTATTGAGTTTTTATTGTTCATGTGACTGAACAGTTTGGGGGAAGATTTGATATACTTTATTTTACAAGACCAAGTCTTGGTAACATTCCCTAGATGATATTTTCCTAAAGATGTTTTCCAATTTTTTTAACACCTTTACTGAATTGACACTTAAGACACAGGCAAATATGCACTTATATAAAAGAAAACAAATCATATTAACATGTTCATAGCTATAAGCATTATATATCACATATGTTTTTGTACAACAATCATCAATCCATCATTACATAAATTACTCAATTCCTGCCTTCGCTTAAATCTTACTCCTCATCAAAACATTAATTTTCTATGTATTGTTCCTACAACTTCTATTTTTTCACATGTAAGTTGCTCCTACCCTTTTCTAAAGATCCTACTTCCAATTATTTTATCTCTATTACAATATTCAATACTTCAAATAAAGTTGTTCTAGACTCTGATTTCCATTTTCTAATTGCTTTTTAGCAGCCACCAGAACTAAGCTTAGAAAGGTAATTCAGATTTTGTATCCCAGCTCAAAAAATCATTTCCTCAGTTACACCCATTTTCCCACCCATCCCACCCAATATTTTTGACAGAGTACTCTGTAGAGATTTTTGAAGTCGGCCAACTCATTACAGTACCAAAAACATATATTCCCAGTTACCTCTTTCTTCCCCATCACACCTCCAACATTAGCGATCTACCTGAGGAAAAATTCTCTGGGGTATGCTTTGGGTATAAAAATACCTATGCAAATACTTCAAAGCAAAAATTCAAACTCTTCTAGACTTTGTTGCATATTTGAGAGCCATACATACCTTCCCATTGTTTCTTTCTGAATCTCTTATACAATCTCTCTCTTCCCAATCTTTGTAACCGTCTATGCTTGATTCCTATAGTTATCATGAAATATTTTATATGCCCTACTAATTATCCCATTTTTAACAGCAGTTTCTGTTCTAGATTTATCTGAAACCTCAACCAGAGAAGGTCTTTCACTTTGGATTCCACTATCCATTTCTCTTTCCCTATACTCTGATATCAATCACTGAAAGGAAAGATAGTCTTTAGCCAGCAGTCCAAATGTCTTCTTGGCCTTGTCCCATTCAATTACTTTTTACTCTGTGGTTATTTGTTCCCAATACCTTGGTTCCTTTGCCGGTTTTCTCCAATAAATTTCAACTCCCTCTTGCTTACTCTCTGTAACTCTAATTGCAGTAATCCTTATCAGCAAAATCTACTTTCCAAAGATGTTTTCCAAATTGTTTAAGGATATTTTATTCTATCAAATCCATCCTCAACCTCTTTTTCCCATTTTGCACATGGGGTCAGGGTGTAAACTTCAACAGTGAGAATCAACTTGAGCCAAGGTTTACACAGCTTGGTTGCTAGCCCTGCTGTTGTAGTTCATTCATACTACTCATTTGCACACACACTCACACCTATGACCAATTTATAGTGTCCTATTCACCTACTGCTTGTCACTGGAATGCTGGAGGAAATCCACTTGACCGCAGAGAGGACATGCAGCTTCCACACAGAAGGCACCCCATCCAATAATCAAACCGGAAAGCCTCTTGCTGTGATGTGACAACACTAACCACTGCACTACTGTGGCTGCCCAATTATTCTATCAAATGTGTATAAATTAATCAAGCACGTAAGTAAGAAAGATCAAATTTAATTAATTAGGTACATTTGGTGGTGTGTATTGCATTCCAACAAATTTATCTCATTAAATTAACCCAATAAATGCCTTAAAAAATGTAAATGCTTACCTTTGTAAGTGATAAAAAAAATTATTACACCTCTGTTTATTTACACAATTAATTAGCAATATCCAGTGACTATAAACAAACATTAGCCAGTTTTCACGGTAGTTGTCAATTAATTAATTTATATTTTTTTTCAGCTAAGAAAACTCCCTAGAATTCAGAAACAAATAGAACAATACAAAATGCAAACTGTTTCAATACGCAGTAACAAAAAGAGTCTAGGAGATAAAGAAACACACATAGTGAGATCATGTAAAGCCACACATCATCATGGCTGGCACAGCATGCCAATTAATGTATAATAAGACAGACATGAGCAGCATTATGATAATGATGGCGATGTTAAATGTAAATGAGAGCCATTACCCCATCACCCAAACACCAACATGGAAAAAACATTTTCAACCCCACCCCCCCTTACACAAACACACAGAATTCAGAGACAATTAAACATACACACAGTCAACAGGGCATACACTTTAGACAACATTCTCTACCAACTATCCCCCATCCTTCCATAGAAGGCTGGGATGTCCTTCCTCCATCACACATACGGCATACTGTCAAGAGTGAAGTGCTGTAGCAGGACATGTACTAGTCCACTAACAACCTCTCCTGTGGCCCCTCACCCAATCTGCAGTCAGATGTTGATGCCCCCCCAACACTACAACAAAACAATAATAGAACATTTATGATTTTAGCCAAACAGTCCCCTACATATCCTGCCAGTGCCCCCTGATCACTTGACACACATTTTGTAGGTTTGTGTTTACAAAACAAGTGCACTTTCTTCATTCTGCCTCCTTTGCTTCACAGTAGTAGATTCTGTAGTGCTTTGATCACTGCAATGGCTTTGTCTGTACTTACTCCACAGTTTTTCTGGTGTTTGCAGGGCAGTTAAGCCCAAGAACCAATTAAGGTAAACTGTTGCGGAATCATACTTTTTTACATAATGTGCAATGGATGAAGGCTGGACTATGAGGCTTGTACCTGGATATGCATCTGCATAAATGTCTATAAAGTACATTTCTAGGACCAGTTATGATGGCAGTCATAGATTCATAGGTCGTCACTAGGCATGTAGTTCAAGGGACCATTAAAGTGCCTAGCCCTAATTTCCATTTGCTCTAAAGTACTGTCTGGTTAAATGACTTGCTGAAGGTCACACAATAGGCAATTGAAGTTGGAAACATTCAAACTCTGTATCCTTGACAGAGAAATTGACTCTTTATAAGTCAGAGCTTTAGTTCTCTCTACCAGCTGCCAGGAGTCATGAAGGTAACTGATTTCTGGTTGTGTACAGCCCTGGGGAGTATGAAAGACAACTGTCAAGCCAGCCTATTCCCCGCAATGGTTCTCCTCTTCTTTGTGTTTCTTCCATCTCTGTACTCTCTGTGCCCACTACCATCTCTGTACTGTCTTTCCTGCTGATGCCTTCCTCTTATTTCCATCTTTATTTAGCCTTCTTAAAAAATGGGCACCTAGCCTACAAAAAATGTTCCCTTTTTCCCGTTGCTGTGCTTGTTCTTCCCCATTTCTAATGGCCCTGTACACACATTTCATCACCATTAATCAGAGTACATTTGTATGGACTTTGTTGATAAGCCCTTATCATGCCTCTCAGCAATTCTCACAGCATTGTGACCCAGCATGTGTGAACACATATATCCCACATGCGTAGTCCATACACACTCTTTGTATCTTTGGAACATGTATCTGTCATTGCAGCTGTGCTCTTCTTTATGCTTCCCATGTGGTTTTCTCCAGCATATTCCTTAGTTAATTATCATAGAGCTCATTGTCCCATATTACATTGTTAATAAGCCACAAGCCATGCCATGATACTTCAGCCACCATAATTAGCCACTGTGCACTTGTGCCCATGATGTTTTTGAATTCCAGTCATTGTTCATATGGTGATTTATACATTTGCTTATTTTATTGTCACAGCAGTTAAACATGTCATAAGTAATTATGACTGTATAACAATGAGAACATAATAAGAAAATAAATATAAGTAAAGTGTTAAGATTGGTATCTACAAAAAAGTACTTCCTGCACAGGTGCAACTGCACAGTTTCAAGAGAAATTCCAAGTACAAAATGAGAAAAAGCCAGCAGACTGGATCCTTGGTATTAAATCCATTTATTAATATAGACAGCAAAGGAAAAACAGACCAGTTTCGGCTGGTTAATACTACACAGCCTTCTTCAGTGTAAAACATTCTAACCAGATGCTGTCATTTATATTTCAAACAAAGTACATGATTGGTTCAGCCTAAAACTGCTCATTAAGTCCAGGTGCAAGCAAACCACCTAACTTAATAATCCATTTATTTTCTTTGGAATTTAATAAAGAGTGCCAACCTGTTTTGTTTTGTTTTTGCCTTTAATTACATCAATAATAGTAAATGAAAAGTTGGCAGTTGAATGTATAACATGAAGTTTATACAAAGCATTATGAACTCTGCCCTTCTTAATGTTACTAATGTGTTCAGAAATCCTGAACCTGAGTGGCCTGGAGGTTTGTCCTACATAGAATGCCCCACATGTGCATGTTGCCAAATAAATAACCCAATCCGAGCTACAATTGGCAAAAAACTTTATATCATAAACTACAGGGGAATTTTTACTTGAAAGAACTTGTTTAATTGCATGTTTTGATATTTCCTCCCTTGCAGAAGTTCCTGGTATAAGCTTTTTAAGCCAGGATTCGTAAACGGCTACATGAAGTGTAGCAATTGTGTTGGTGTCTTGAAGCACCTCCAACATGATTGTGTGCTATTTGGTATTCGTTAAGCAGCTCTGCATGATGCGTAGAGCTGGTGAACAATGGGAAATGGCAGAATATTCTAATTAAAGCATAACAAGCCAAAGTGCATGCTAATTAATCAATCCAATATGGCAGAGCTATTCAGGAAACTATAAAGCAATAGTGTAAACTTGGTATAGGCTTTTGCCATGTATACCAGAACCTTTTAGAAAACAGGTGTGATGACACTGAGAAAAACATAGCTGCTGCTCTTATTATGCTGTATGTGCAACAGGCTTTATATCAGGGTGCTGCTGCTGCTCCTGCAGACCTTGAGCAAGGCTCTGTTTAACTTATCGTGGCTGCTGCTGTTATTATGCTGTATGTGCAACAGGCTTTATCTCAGGGTGCTGCTGCTGCTCCTGCCAGACCTTGGGCAAGGCTCTGTTTAACTTATCATGGCTGCTGCTGTTATTATGCTGTATGTGCACCAGGCTTTATATCAGGGTGCTGCTGCTGCTCCTGCAGACCTTGTGCAAGGCTCTGTTTAACTTATCATGGCTGCTGCTGTTATTATGCTGTATGTGCAACAGGCTTTATATCAGGGTGCTGCTGCTGCTCCTGCAGACCTTGTGCAAGGCTCTGTTTAACTTATCATGGCTGCTGCTGTTATTATGCTGTATGTGCAACAGGCTTTATATCAGGGTGCTGCTGCTGCTCCTGCAGACCTTGGGCAAGGCTCTGTTTAACTTATCATGGCTGCTGCTGTTATTATGCTGTATGTGCAACAGGCTTTATATCAGGGTGCTGCTGCTGCTCCTGACAGACCTTGAGCAAGGCTCTGTTTAACTTATCATAGCTGCTGCTGTTATTATGCTGTATGTGCAACAGGCTTTATATCAGGGTGCTACTGCTGCACCTGCAGACCTTGGGCAAGGCTCTGTTTAACTTATCATGGCTGCTGCTGTTATTATGCTGTATGTGCAACAGGCTTTATATCAGGGTGCTGCTGCTGCTCCTGCCAGACCTTGGGCAAGGCTCTGTTTAACTTATCATGGCTGCTGCTGTTATTATGCTGTATGTGCAACAGGCTTTATATCAGGGTGCTGCTGCTGCTCCTGCAGACCTTGTGCAAGGCTCTGTTTAACTTATCATGGCTGCTGCTGTTATCATGCTGTATGTGCAACAGGCTTTATATCAGGGTGCTGCTGCTGCTCCTGCCAGACCTTGGGCAAGGCTCTGTTTAACTTATCATGGACTGCATGAAACAGAAATCATTGACAGATATGGGGTGGACAGAGAAACACTGGAATAAACATGCAAACTCTGCCACCCCCACCTCAGGCCTCAGGGGAAATGGTATTTAGCAATACATATACTAGCCACTGGTACCTGCAGGGTATCACAGACATCAACCTCTAGAATATTACATTAGTTTTTAAATGCAATGCTACAACATGCAAGGGATCATATCTGTTTCCCATGCAACCTACAGGAGCCATGCAGGAATTTTATGCAACAACACACTTTTCTGAACTTCTGGGGGCCATAGATTGCACAAAAATTAAAAAAAAAGACCTACCCAGGGAAAAGGAAAGGATGGAAAACAATAGAAATGTTTTACACTCAAACTGTCAGGGTTGTCACCAATGCCCAAGGGATCTTCTATAATGTTTGTGCAGATAACTCAGGCAGTTTTCACAACTCACATATATGGCACACCTGTGAGCTGTACACCAGGTTTGCTAGGGTGACATTCTTTAAGGGCATCTAGTGGGGTTGTAGGTTATGCAATGTTGCCAGGATTCATGACACCCATGCAAAACCCACACAACCCAACCAACTAGGATACAATGGCACCCACCATCAAACTAGGATTATTATAGAACATGTGTTTGGTTTGCTTAACTCAATGTTCTGGTGTCTAGACACATCATAAGGTGGTCTGCAGTATGACTCAGCACATATGCTGGAATACTTACTATCCACACCATGTCACAGAATATAATTCTCAGGAAACAGCATCAACAAGTACAGCAAGGGGGCACAGACAGGTCCTGCAGTAGCAGGTACAGATGAGGAGTCCATGGGACAGCCACCAGTGGAAGATGTTGCTGGCAAACAGAAGTGTGCGTAGTATGTCCTGGCTCTGGCTAACAGCAAAGGATTGCACACACAATTACTACCTAGCTCAATGTCTGAGATCCCACCCACATACACACAGGCAAACTGATGCCTGTCAGACACCACAGTCTTCACTTAAGCATGTAATGGCTGTGTTCTAATAGCATCACACAGGGAGAGTCCCCAGGCACACAATTATTGCCTACAGTAATGACAAGGGTAAGTGTGGAACCTGTTTAAAAAAAAGTTATATAACTTGAGATGCCCGTGCACTGGCCCAGTAATCAAGGAGCCTCAATCCTCACCACTAGCACCAGTGAGGGACGTCCACATTGGGAGAATAACAAGCACACACATAGTAAAGTACAATTTCCCTTAAGACCACACAGAGATCACAGTCAGTCTGGGCTGGTTTCTCCCTTTCTCTCTAGATCTCCAATAAGACTCCCCACTGGCACAGCTATAAGGTTCAGATCTCAGTCGATTAGTCAAGCCAAAACCTGCAGTACCCTCTCTGTCCAACCAGTGCGTCATGTTCCTGCCCAAGTAGCTGACACACACACACACACACACACACACACTTTGAGATTTGGTTTATATACAAACACACAGACGCTCCTGGGAAAGGCTGGCATAGGTTCTCCAGCTATGCCTTATTCTGTCCAGACTATACGGTAGTACAACCTGCCACCACCTAGTCTTATCAGCTACTATAAAGGGTGTCCTATTCTACTGTAAAATGTTACTATTATCCAAATGGTAAGTGTAACCCAGGGCTAAGGCTATTGGAGTGGCTTATAAAGTATCACCAAATACATGCAAGTACTCTAAGACCTTACATTATCTCTATACAAAGCAGCCACAGTTGAAAGGTTTAAAAATATTTAATAATAAATAATAAAAACACAAGACAATACTCAACAATTCAACACAGTGATAATAGAGAGTTCAGAAATTACAGGAAAATACATTAAAACAATATTGTAGGATAGTCTGGCATAACTATAGAAAACAGCTAGACTAATCTTACTATTTCTACCATTCTCTAAGAGAAATCACTGCTCTAAATATCTTACTTACAGAGCAAGCAAATATAGAGGAGAAGTGCTGGTGAGTTGTTGTCAGCTCCAGAACAAAATACAAAATGCTATTCTTACTTTCTGAGATAGCCCTTAAATTGATAATATACATTACTGCTGAGTCATTTCAGATTACATCATTCTTGACACTTCTACTTAAGTTTCCCAGGCTCACAAAACTCAAAATTGTAACATTTCTTTTTGTAATTTGCACGTGCCAGGAAGCACAGCAATAAAATACATTTTACATGTAAAACCTAGTAATTATCTCTGTCTTAGAAAAATAGAAATAATTTCCAAGCCCAGACATCCTGTCTCCTAGCTTGAGATCACACACAGTCATAAAATCCTTTGCTTATCAGTTTACTTTAAGCAGGGTGTACTGTGGTTGCATTTTTGGAAGCTCTGAACATAACACAGTTTTCTTACACTTGTTACACAAGCCTGTGGATCATGTTAATATTTACAATGACATAGAATTATTTACAAAATTCTATCTAACTGGGCTAGCAGCCCCTCAGTTTTTCACATAACTTATTACTCTCCTAAGGAAATACGTATATGCCTCTAAGCTGAGCCTTTTGTCTGATGTGTACAGTTATGTCAGTAATACCTCCTCTGTAAGATATTTACTGCAGAACAGGTACATGTTAGAAGGAATAGTTTGCATCAAGCATTTTAAATGACCTCCATCATTAAAACATGGAACAGATCACTTATAGTTTAGTCTTCTTTAGAAATACTGTAATGGCAATGCTAACTGAAATGCAATGCTGTATAACAATATAGCAATAAGCGATTCATAAAATAGTAGGAACAAGAAATCAACAACTTTAGCTATACAACACATACTGATAAATCCAATCATATGCTTAAGGAAGCATCAGTTATCTACTATGTGCATTAGATGTATATGCGATCCTAAGTCACAAAGTCATGCGCAAATGGCAGGCAGGATACAGCCATCATCATCTGCACAGTGTGTTTGTGTGTATATGTGTGTGCTGGTGGGGAGGTAGGAGATCAAGGCTGACACCAAAGAAGTGGTGAATGAAGTATGAGGTAGTGACGACATTTATCACAATATCTTTTTTATTTACCTTCATTTTAAGGTGCAATTACTCTTCACTTTTCAGCATGTAACAAGGTGCACTAACTAAGGAAAAAGTGAAAAATTTAGTTTAGGCTGCCTTATGTAGCTTACAAATGCCTGGCAGATTTGTGCACACAGCAGCACTCTGGATCGTAATCATTCAAGAAAATATGCTTGTTAGGTAATTTTCTCTGTGGTGCAATGTGTAACTGAAGTGAATTGACAGCAACAAGGTACATGAAATATTGTTTTAATTTTGTGTAGAGATCACATGGCAATTCATCACAATATGTTCACTACCAAAGGAAAAAAATGAAAAAATTAGTTTAGGCTGACTTAGGTACTTTAACTCTTGCTGGCAACAGTGGGCTGTCATCACCACTCTGAACAGTATTAAGACAAGAAATTCTACCTGTTATAGAGTTGTGTCTGTGGCACAAGGTGTTACAGAGCAACCAGAGCTGGATTTTGGTCAAATGGGGCCCTAGGCAGGGTAATGGTCTGGACTCCCCCTTCCTTGCAGCCATTCCAGAGTCCCATTACTTGGCTATTTCACCACAGTTACAATTAACACTGTTCAAACCTCTGTGTGCATACTGTTTTCTGCTTTATTTCTACAAAGATTATTTGGATTTAATTTTAAGATCATCCTCAGGATTCACTAATCTTCCTTATAAGACTAAATTAGTCTTACACGGAAGAGCCAGTCTAAGAGTAAGACAGCAGCACACCATACATATTAATGAGGGCGTGCTGACTCAACTCTAAAACTAACATGGAGCATGGACGAGTGTAGGGGGCGTGTCAGACTGCCGATCAGTCCAAAAATCCACACCCCTGCAAGTTTGAAACATGGGAAATGTCTAGTTATATGAGCAAGTCCGCTCACATGTGTACATTCTAACACTAAACTCCCCCATATAGTAAACCCTGTACAAATATAAAAAGTAAAAGGAATTTTTTTTTTCATTTCTGATATAGCTGCCTATATTTGCTCGTGTCTGTGCGAGTTTGCCCATTGCTTAGCTACAGTTAGCAGTTTAGACACCGAAGAGGATAATAAGAAAAATATACACAAATTAAGAGAAATAGTGATAGCATAGTGGTTAGAGCCTTCGCACAAAGAGGAGGCATTCTCGGTTTGAGTCCCACCACTACACTTTTCATTTTCTTTTGGAAATCTGTATACAAAAATATTTCCTGACATGTATTATTTAAAGTTTTGTAAAAAGCATTGAAATGTTATATGTAGTAGTGAACGAATTTTATATATATATATATATATATATATATATATATATATATATATATAGGAAGGTGAAATGGTTATGCATAGTGGTGCATGAGAAAATTATTTTAAGCAATGTAAAGCACTGCTAAGCACATTTTACCGGTATTGAGCATATTTATATTTAATTGCTCGTAGCTGAGCAGTGCGTTAACTAGCGCAATGTCTTTGCTCGGAGCTGCGCATCACTCAAAATAGTGCAAACAGAACATGTTTGCACGTAGCTGCACACGTCGCTAATCAGTGCAACGTTGGGCAACGTCAGGCAACGTCGAGCAACACTGAGCAATGTCGGGCAAAGTTGAGCAAAGTCAGCTAAACACGGCCACACCTCCTTCACTGTACCTTAACCATTGAGGTCTGGCCAGTTGGAAAATAAAAAACAGTGACAGGGCTCAAACATGGTATACTGTGCACTATAGTCACAGTACATAACCACTAAGCCATGACAGCATTTCCTAGTATCAACCTATACCTACTATACAGAGGCACAGTCAACTAATCTAAAAGGGTGGCGAAAGCCAAAAACACTCTGGCTAGGCTTATAAATGCCCTAGGGCAGATAGCCTAGTATCAACCTATCAACCTATCAACCTATCAACCTATAACCATGCACTTTCAACAGACACATATCTATCAAAGGAATATTAAACATTGCTAACATCAGCTAAGCAGGTGTGCCTACAGCTGAGTTTTTTCCAAACTGGCCAATCACAAATAAGTGCAGAAAATGAGGCATATTTAAGCTCCACAGGTGGGAATACTTGCCATAACTGGTTGTAGCTCCCTTCTGCAGTCAGCATGGTCGGGGTTGGAGAAGTAACTCGATTTCGAGCTCAACGTTGGAGCATTGAGGAGACCAAAGTAATGGTTTGGCTCCTTGCCTACAATCACGAGGAAAGACTCCTGTGGGGCCAGTACCAGGGCACCCAATACAAAACAGAGGCCTGGAACTGTTTAGTTCATGATCTCACCAGTGCACTGGCATTCCTCGGACTGGTGAGCAAGTCAGGCGCCATTACTCTGACCTGAAGTGACACAAGGAGAATCAATTGGACCAGTGGATCCAGGAGGACCGTGGGATGGCAAATGCCCCAGTACTGAGTAAGTAGCCATTGTATTAAGTATTTAAGAATTGCTATTCTTGTCTATACTATGGATAGGTATGTCTCATTATCACTGCATTTACTTCACAGCTGCAGGTGTCCGGGCTATGAATCAGCAAGCCCATGAAGATAGGCTGCAAAGGCTGCATCACCAGGCAGGTTAGTAATTATTCTGCATGTACTGTTATATAAAACAAATGAGAGAGCCTTCCAAAAAGTGTTTTAACCCAATAATTAAAGGTATAATAATTATTTAATAATTATTCTGCATGTACTGTTATATAAAATAAATGAGAGAGCTTTCATTTCAAAAAAGTGTTTTAACCCAATAAATAAAGGTGTAATAATTCTTTAATAAAGGTATAATTCCTGGAGTGTATCTGTGATTTTCTTTGATATGTTGTTGTACTATTACATTTTAGAAATAGTACTGTTGTATTAAGCAGTGTTAGTTAACCCACACTTGGGTAGGCCCATATAAAGTAGATGAAGGGAGTGCCAGTAGCTTTTATGCATATTTACAGCCCTTAACAGTTGGTTCATGCCCAGCATGTACAGGTTAATCTGGCACATGAGTAGCTTGGTATTGTGTTCCCCAGAAATGTCAGTGTGCTGCCAGAAATGTAGGGAGAGGTTAACATATAACTGATAATTTCAGCTGAACATATATAGATAATTATATGAAAGTAGAGCTGTTAGTGTACCATCACAGCAGTAGTGTGTTGCCATTGAGATTCTTGACATAGCTATATAATGCTTTGTGGTTGTCTTTAGAATCAGTGTCAACTTTGTTTTCATAACTAGCTCTGGAGGGTTTTATCAGGGATCACAGCTTCTTCGTGAGGCTGACCAGGGAGCTCCTCCATTCATGGGATTTTACCCTCTTTTGCAACAGTTTCTTCCTTCTGTTGTGCAGTTTGTTTATACCAGGGGACCACCAGATTGGCTTCCTTTTCTTGGAGGATAGAGTCTTGGTTCTGTTTGGGATAGCACGATGTATATATGTATATATATACACATATAGATATAGGTACATAGGTAGGTAATAGGCTATCTGCCTGAAGGTATATATTAGTATGGCCAGAGTGTGCGGCATTCAAAAATCTGTCTTATGCTGCCCGACTGAAAGAACTCCAGTTATATTCAGTTGCTTACCGCTTGCTCAGAGGTGACCTATGCCTGACATACAAGGCCAGGTCAAACCCAGATTTGATGAACATGCTTCATCTCAAAAAATCTAGATCCCTCAGAGCCACAAGGGCGGGAGACTTAAACCTCGACACGGTTATTAATAGGATGTGCTGGAGGGATAGATTCATCACCCAAAGACTCCCTATGCTGTGGAACAAAATCCCGGTTTATGTGAGGCAGAGCACCTCGCTGGCCTTCTTCAAGAGGAATCTTGACCAATGGATGGGAGATCGCAGATACACCCCAGGGGTTACCTCAGTGTCACTGCTCGACAGAGGCACAGCAAAATAATGGGCATAGTTTCTCCAAACTAAAGGGGTGGCGTAAGCCACAAAACTATGGGCTAGGCTTATAAATGCCCTAGGGCAGATAGCCTAGTATGAACCTATGAACCTATGAACCTATCACCACCCATGAAGTTAGTTCCCTAGGCCTCTGTGTAGTAGAGCTGATGAAGTGATCCATGGTGTGACAGTTCAGTTTCACAAACACTCATCAAGGCTCCTCTGGAAGAGTGTCAGTGAGGCACTCGGCTTAATGTAGGTTGGGAGGGAGCCTGTTCCAAAGAAAGGGAAGTCTGTGAGTTGGTAATGTATCCCTCCAAAATGTTCTATTTATTGTTGTGATGATGATATCTCTAGAGCCTGTAGTACAATGAGCTCGGGGTTACTTCAGATAGCACATGTACATCCGTTCTGCATTGGACATGGACCTGTCTGTTGGGCAGAGATCGTCTGAGTAGACAATATGCAAAAGATTACAGATTGAGTTAAATTCTGACTTGTTGCATGGGGCAACTGTTTGAGGCCAGTAATGCTCTTGTTGAGGTACGTCAGTAGTCTTTCCAGCTGCTGAAGGTGCCTAGTCAGATTCATCGCAAGTGTGTTGTGGTACTCTCTGACAGGTCTGATGACTGATGAGTAGAGGGAACCACCTTTGACCTACATGCAAAGACCTTGGCAGTTTGTGGGAACATATAGCATAATTTTCTAACCACTTTATGAATGTGTTTCTGGAAGTAGTGATGACTATCCACATGTGTCCATAGATCCCTTATTATTACCTCCATATTTAGGGTGTTGGCACCTATGTGGTATTTGTATGACTGTAGCTCGAGCCCATAGGTTTGACACCACATCTGTCTGACTAAGACCCTTTTTAAGGATGTCTCTCTTGTCCCAAACATCGATTATGACTACCTTTTTGCAGTCATCCACAAACCTTGCTAAACATAGCCCTCGTGTTCATAGGTTCATAGGTTGGTACAAGGCTATCAGCCCTAGGGCCTATACAAGCCTAGCCATAACAATTCCCTGGCTATTTCTTCCCACACTATTTACTTCCCTGGACCCCTGTCTAGCAGGGCAACTGACGTGATCCCCGGGGTGAATTATAGGTTCATAGGTTGGTACTAGGCTATCAGCCCTAGGGCCTATACAAGCCTAGCTGTAACAATTCCCTGGCTATTTCTTCCCACACTATTTTGTTGATTTTGTGGATACAACATGTGTGTGGGATGTTGGAAAAGGGCTTTTCAAGGTCTATGTAGGCTGTGTGTAGCTCATTTCATTGATGCATGTCCTGGGTGACTGCCTTGAAAATTGTCTAGCAGGTTTAGGAACCATGATCTGCCCCTGACCAAACCAAAATGGGTAGGGTTGGGTGTTTGTAGGCTCTCAATAGCTCTGCTTATGAGTTCCATAATGATGGACTCCATAGCCTTGCACATCAGGCTTATTAGGCTTATAAGAGAATAGTACCCATGGTCTGTTGTGCACCAACACTCGTGGAGTGTGCCAAAAATTGCTGTAACCCATTCAACAGTTTCATATCTTGTACAGACGGTGAGTCTCAACAGACTGTTCAGGTGCAGGGTCTGGTTGTTTTGGAGTTCACATATGATACAGCCAGGAAAACCATGTTATCCCATACATGCCGTGTTTTTAGGTTTGGAAAGAGCTGTTTAACCATTGTATATGTGATTTCTGGGTTTTCACAATCTCCAGGTATGATAATTGGCCCTTTTGTCAGTAAGAAGGGGGCAAATATGTATGAACCTGTATGACAAGATGTTGGCAATGTCAGTCATGTATATGTATTCATTTACAGTTTGCACTGACTCAGAACATGTATGAGTTTACATTGATATTTATGACATAGCGAAAGACAGCTTCATGGTTCTCTATGGACTCTTTGACCATGGCTTGGATAGTGTTAGGAGTGCTCATTGTTTCTTGATGATACTGATCGGAGTATTATTGATCTTCTTTGGTTTTTCACTTTCTTTGAACAACTTAAGCACTTGGAGTACATAGTTTGATTATGACAGGGGTCCAATATATTACATGGGTCTGTTTTCATATCAGTGTATGCACAAGGCAGGATTGGTGAATAGTGACAAGTGTCTGGAGTAAGAACTGCAACTGCCAGATATGTGTGGCCCACTGCTGTACTCAGACATGGCATAAGTGTGTGAGCATGCCCAGTATGACCTTTCAGTATGTTGTTGACGGAAATTTGCTAAATTAGTTTGTGTGTGAGCATGCCCAGTATGAGCATATATACTATATGTGTGTGAAAATCAAGTTGGTTTTTACTTCAGGGCTCACCTTTGTGTTGTACATCGACAGGAAGCACAGTGTGCCTGCAGGGCTTCCATGAGTCATTCTACATACAGTGGGAACAGCTATTATTTGTACATTTCTACCCAGGGGGGCACACCTGATTGTTACTGTAGGTGTACATAGGATGAAGGGTTCACCTGACACTTATACACATTTGCTAGGCCTGCACTGCTATGTCAGGTACTCCATTTCAGTCTGTACTGTTGCCTATCGTACTGGCTTGAGGCATACCACTGCACTACAGACCTTAGCTTCCAATTACACGCATATTAGTTTGTAACTTCATAGCCTACCCAACCCACATCACACTGCCTGGCCTGCTGTTATCTGTCTGCATAGGCCTGGGGGGAGGTTACTCATATGCCTCTTCAGAGAGCATGACACAGCATTTGTTTGTGTTTGCATTTGTCTACATTTGTCCTGCTATCTGTGACTGTTAGGTACGTGACCCCCCCCCCCAACTGGTATGTGTGAGTGAGTTAAGTTGTGTCTGTGCCAGTGAAATGCTGTTATGGCTTAGTGGTTCAGTACTGTGACTATAGTGCACAATATCCAGAGTTCGAGCCCTGTCACTGCTTTTTATTTTCCTGCTGGGCAGACCAGACTGCTTAAGGAACAGTAAAGCAGGTGTGAGCGTATTTACCCGACTTTGCTCAACTTTGCCCGACCTTGCCCAACTTTGCCCAACATTGCCCAACATTGCTCAACATTGCTCGATGTTGCACTGGTTAGCGTGGTGAGCAGCTACACGCAATTGTATTTAAATATGCTCAGTACTGGTAAAATGTGCATAGCAGTGCTTTATATTGCTTAAAATAGGGCACTCATGCCTCAGGTGGTGCTGCAGGGCTGCCTATGCCGGATGCACATAGCACACTCCCTATACATGTTTGAAAACAGGTAGTGTCAAGTTAGGCATCACTTTTACTGTATGTGCGAGTCAGAGAGAGGTGTCATTTCCAGGGTTCCTACTGAGTCAGTGTATGTGCTATGCGTTGCCTCTTTGCCAAGACCAGGGCATACTGGGCATGCCTCCTTCTGCCTACTGGGGCAGGCTCAGGTTGTTCCTCCTCCGAGTCATGCTGTGCCTGTGCAGGCCTTGGCAATGGTGGGGGGCTGTTTAGCCCTTACTCATGCTGTTCCTGCTGCAGCTGTTTTTGCAGGATCATATTTTGTAGCATGGCACATACCATGACAATTTGGGTACATGTAGTTGGTGAGTACTGCAAGGCTCCACCAGATGTGTCCAGGCACCGGAACCATGACTTGAGCATCCCAAACACATGCTCAATAATGTTTCTTGTTTGTGCGTGTGCCTCATTATGGAGTTCTTGTTCGGGTGTGTGTGAATTTCTGATGGGTATCATCAGCCACGGCTCCAGTGTGTAATCAGCATCCCCCACTAGGTGACCATCAGGGATGTCCCCATTGGCAAATCTCTGGTACAGCTGTGTCAGATGCCAGATGTGGGAATTGTGATATCTTCCAGGGCAGCCAGCACACACATTCATTATTATGCCCTGGGCATCGCACATGACCTGGCAGTTGATGGAGGGGAAGCCCTTGCGGTTGATGTAGACCCTACCCCGCTCACCTGGTGGTGCTTTGATGTGTATGAGCGTGCAGTCTATTGCACCCATTACCTCAGGGTATTCTGCTATTTGGTGGAAAATACACATATTGCTGGCCAATGCCTCACGGGAATTGGGGAAATATACGTGCTCACCGACATGTGCTGACATGGCATCCAGGAACTGGTGCAGTACCCTGGATGCTGATGCTTGTGAAATCTGCATCATATCACTAATTGGTCTCTGGAAGGTACCTGTAGCTAGTATTCTTAGGCCAAAACATACCTTGGTATCCACTGGGATGGGTTCCCCTCTGTTGGTTCTGTGTGTGAGGCGTGGCCTGCACAGCTCAACAGTTTGCTGCAGGAGGTCTCTGTCCACCCTATAGCGCTCCACTATCTCCAGATCATGTAGCCCCTGGTAGGTTACCCTGGGTCTGTACACTCTTCTCCGTTTCCTCACTGTGGGTCTCAGCAGCATTCACAACATCACCACCTTCAGCACCTTGCACATGTTGATTTATGATAGCAAGAGCAGCCCCTAACATTTTGTCTGACTTTGAAGTTTTTAAGCTTTCCCTCTTTGTATACTGCAGTGTTGCAGAGTTCTTGGGAAAAACAGGGAATAATGCTGTTTGCATAGTTTAAAGTGCTGGGCTGGGCTGGGCTTGTCTGCTGCCTGTGTAATTGGCTGATTCTGATATATTTCACCTGGCAGCTCTACTAGTTCTCCTTGGTTAACTTCCTACTACTTCTTTTCCTTCCTTTTCCCTTTCTGTTTCTGCCCGGGGCAGCACCGTGCAAACAAGCGCAAACCCGCACACACGGGCGCACACGCTGTGTGCCCGTTTGCAAGAAATTTCAGATATTTTCACGGCGTACACCTTTGGTTTCTGGTTTTCAAAAAGGACAACTGTAGACATGCCTCTTGCAATCCTGAGCAACTCAGGGCAAACACAGGACACTGTGCTCCAATAAGCATACAGCATTTCTGACATACCCCCTCATGATGTCACCTATCTTCTACTCTACTACTCACCTACTCCTACACTTACACTCTTGGGACATGGCTCACATGCTGGGGAAAATTGGGATTCACTATTCTTATCCTCATTTGCATAGGATTGCCTACTAGTGCTTGGTTACATCTCTCACACTGAGCTTCCCCCCTTAGCAACCAGTACTCAGTGGCCATGTTGTCTTAAGCCTGCCATTCACCTGCATGGCAAGATACGCTTTTTAGTGAAAATGCCTATTTTTGGCTATTTTGAAATTATTTTACTGTTTTTTTAAGCGCCGCACATTTGTGCGGCACTGCGCCATGCTTAAACATCGGAGATCGGAGAAAAAAATTAGATTTTAATAATTTTAAACATTTAAAAATGCCAATGGCCTTATATTTGGCCATTGGCATGCTTCCTCAAATGGATGCATCCTTTACTTGGAGCTGTCATAGCTTCGTTTAGCAATTTGCAGAACGGTACTCCGTTACCAACGGAGTACATTTCTGCAAATAACACTACTCTTCCACGGACAGGTTAGTGTTTCTCGGATTGCAAATTTACCTCATTTGCATAGCTTTCAGCAGCAAATGAGGTAATTTGCATACCATAACCCTGTCCGTGCAAGAGTAGCTTTAGAAGCTCTCATGCACGCCCCTGCTGGCTGTTGCTGGATCGCTCAGCAGACATATTTGCTGTCTGATGTCTTACTCTACTCTCCAACTCCATGCAAGCTTTTGTAAATCCGGCCCCTTATTTTACATTTTAGAGGACAAACACTGATAGAAATTTGTAAACAAAGCAATATAGTCTCACAATGAAAACAGACTTAGCATTACAATTTATCTGCACTTGAAACTCACATTCATTGAAACAACATTGAAGCCCACCTTCAAATAAAATATATTTGGCCAGTGATTGGTAAAGTTTACCTTTGGGCTGTATTCAAATCATAGGGCCCTTCCACACATTTTTACCATACATACATGCATGCGTTCTTTGATTCACCTTCCTGATTATATTAAATTATATCCCTTATATAATTAGGCACCACTTGTTAGAGCATGTTTTAAATTTGTAATTTTGAACATTTTTGCAGTAAACAGTGAAACAAAATGTATGAACCAATAATGACAAAACTGTCCATTTCAGAATGATTCAACAATAACAGCCTACTCAAACTTCTGTCATTGCGATCCACCAATATCAGTCAATATGCACAATTACTGCAGAAGTAAAAGTTATCTGAATAATCCCACACTAAAGAGATCTGTGACTAATGAAGAGGTTGCTGCTAGCAAACAACTTTATATTTCAGTGTTTCATCTACAAATTCGGTGCCTGCTGTAATTGAAGAATAAATTGCCTAAGTTACATAAAAAATGGTAAGCTGGTAATATTGCAATAGGGAATGGATTTCAAACTGACAGCAGGTTCATATTAACTAGGCATCTCATCCAAAGGAGGACATAGTCAGGACTGCAGTACCCCACCCCCTTAAATTACAACGTATCAGCAAACTATTTATATGCTGGGGGTAGCCTTCTGTATCAAAACAAGCATACTACCTGTTGTGCTACTAACAATGCTTTTAAATTCTTTAGCACACATGTGATACCATTTGGTAGAAAAATGCAAGCAGACTTAGTATGAGCAGTAGTAAACTTCTCTTCCCTTCTAGCTCATAATTCCTTGAAAAATGCACTTGACACTCAGTTCCTTGCAAAATGCGCAATAGCTCTTAACCAGTCAGGGACAAATATCAACAGAATCAGGGACAAAGTCACAAATAATCAGGAACAGTCAGGGATCCTTTTAAAATATTAGCGTAATTAACTTGAGACATTGACAGAATAAGCTAACATGAATTAATATACAGCTTCTGAAGTAACAGAAGTCTGGAACTCTAACTATTTCATTATTTATTAATTACAATTAAGAACATTTTCTCCAAGTCACAAGCTTTAGGATGGAATAAGAGGGACAGAGCTAAAATTTGAGTCCAAATTCAGGGACCGTTCAAAGGTATGACTTGACACAACCTGGGGTGAGAATACAGCCCAGTCTTCTGCATGAATGGCATGTAAAGATGTCAACATGTGCCACATCGGTGGGAAAATAATGCTACAACAAAAGACTGGCTGATAGTGAACAGAATTATGAATACAAAAGTTCAGGAAGCTCTCTCATAACCTGTATCCAAGGTTAAATTACTAAAAGGTGAGTCCATGCATTTCATTTTATAAATGCAATGCTGCCTTCTGGGTTATTCAGTAACAGAGCTTTTATGGTAGATAAGAGCTGGTACATTTAGTAATGGGTTTAGGTATAGCAATAACTAGTCTGAAATGTCAAAAACTTCCACTTATTTCAAAAGGAGTAGACATGAATTGATTTACTACTTTCTGAAAAATATCTTTGAATGTTACATTTTAATAATGCTTACTTCCACAACAAGAAAAAACAATTACTAAAGAGCAGGGCAAAAATATGTCAAGCAACAATAAAACCAAGGGGTGTATAATAAGTCTAGGATTAACAGTCAGCTTTACAGAAGCACAAATCACTTTGCAAACATACAATGATTTGCATTTCTCTCAAAATGATGCAATTCATAGATAAACACAAATTCCATGAAACTAAACAAACTTACCATGACTTGCTAATCACTGAAATGAACAATTGAAATAACTACTCATCCTTGTGCCTACCATTCTGTACTGCTTAGCAAAGGGAAGTCCAAGTAGACCACATACCCGCACAAACTCCCCATCCTGACACATGCATATACCTACACACACACACACACACACACACACACACACACACACACACACACACACACACACACACACACACCCACACACACACACACACACACACACGCACACACACACACACACACACACACACACACACACACACACACACACACACACACCTTACTTGCTGCTGTAGAAGAAGAATCTGTCCTGTC
The DNA here is from genome assembly GCF_019279795.1 of Protopterus annectens. Lineage (NCBI taxonomy): Eukaryota > Metazoa > Chordata > Ceratodontiformes > Protopteridae > Protopterus > Protopterus annectens. The sequence goes on along the minus strand of NC_056726.1, from coordinate 1,147,178,301 downwards.
TAGGATTATCGAGGAAGCAGTAGCAAACAGAACATCTGTATTTAAATTCTGCATGCACAGAAGGAAAGCGCAGGAAGTCAGTGCAATGATGCATGTATAGACGTGTGCGACTGGGCACATAAGGCATTCTTAAAGAAGAACACCTTTAAAAGCAAAATCTGTAAATGTTTTTGTACCTAAGGAAGTAAATGTTCTTGGTAAAAGTAAATGTTTCAGTTCCTCGGCAAGCAGGACCCCTCCCAGCCAGTGGGCTCTAGGTGATTGCCTTGGTCGCCTAGTGCTGGATCCAGCTTTGAGAGCAATGACTTTCGAAAATAATACAGGCATTAAGGGTTCATATCTAGCTACAAGGATATTTTTTTAAAAAGGGAGTAAGAAGGACATATCTCAGAAATTTTTGAATAGGTCTGTAACAGTAAATAAAACTGGTAAATATTAATCCTGTTTCTTGCATGCAATTTAGCTGTAAGCCTTACACAATGAAAATGTGCTTTTTAGCATATATGAGTAATGCTTCACATACATAAACAACCTAATGCATGCTCACCTTCCTAGACATGACAATGAATATAGTTCCTATAAAAAAAATAAAAAACACTTGCATATGTATGATGGGCACAATACTTTTATTGTAATCATCATAACTCAGCACGTCTCCACTATGTGCTTGCGACCCTTATGTCTTCTGAAGTATGAATATAATGTAAACCAACCTTTATTGATCATCACATTCAACTGCATCCATGTGAACCATAATTATGTGCAACCACACACATACACATAACGCTTTCTGAAGTTTATCTCCATTCATTCAGATATCAGTAATTGTAAGATTTCCATGGTGTAAACTTAGCGCTCCTGTGGCAAAATCAGTTAATATATATACAGTTGCAACTTTTCCTCCTTTATCACACGGGTTTGCTTCCTACTTGTTACAGTGCTATTTTAACATTGGGTAAGCCCCAAGCTGACAATATATCAGAATTCAGCTGTCTTTCACCTTCCAGTGTACAACCCTCAAAAGTCATGTCAGTAAGCATGACATTGTCGAACACTGGAACCTGTGATAATGGCTGCAGCATCACAATGGCACAGCTCAATGCCATGCAAGTAGTGACAACGTGTCTGCCAAGGGGTCCATCTGCTTACAATTATGCAAATGCAGATGGCAAGGCTGTGTTTGTTTGAGCAATACCACTAACATGCAAGATCTGAATCAGACTCCAATTCAGAAATAGTTTGTAAGTTTCAACTTTGCAGACATGGCTAATGATGGACACAATGGGGCTAAATTTAAAGCACAAAGATGGGGTGTTTAGGAGGAGAGGATATTTGCTACACCTCATAAAGTGCTACAGCCAGTAGGGTGATGCAGGGGGATTATTTCAGGTCTCAGTGTAAAGCCAAGGCTTTGAGTAGTATAGCCAAGGCAGTATCAACTGCAACTGGCATTACACCTAATGGAGATTAATGTTGCCACCACTATAGTGACTTTAAAAAGCACAAACAGGACCTCCTAAGCTGATGGGAGGCCGAATTTAGGACTTGGAACACCCCACAGTTTTGTAAGTATAATAACCCATAACCTGCATATGATATGGCAGTAATAATCTAGCCAGCCAACACAGTTACTCATTATGCTTTCACATTTATTTGTCTTGTTTTTGCTCTCTACAGCTGCAGACAAGATTGTTGTACCCCATGAGGTGCACCAGGAGAAACTAACTCACTTCAGAGAGGCACAGGGTAAGTTGAATCAAACCAAAATTAATGCCATTTTTTTTTTCATTCCTTACAGCACTAGCATTTCGAGCATGCATGTCTCATTCTTCATCTCAAGCATGCATGCCTTCCCCAATAAGTGTTCCTGCTTGCATTAGACAATCAAAATACCAGGTTTACTGTGTTTGTGTGTGTGTGTGGTGGTGGGGGGGGGGGTTCAGTACCCAAAAGTAGCATTTATTTATTTAATTTGTAAATTGTAAATTGTTAATTACTTATAAGATCTTAACAATCTGTCAGGAAAAATTACATAATGGTAATTGTGATTATTATGTTAGAATGCATAATTCCAATCCATGATAGTGAAATACAGGCAGCTATTTCTTATAGCAGAGCAGTGATGTTTATTTAATAACACATAAATACCTTTCCATCAGATATGGATGTCGTGAAGGAGTGCAATAATAAATTATCATATTTGTTTATGTACTGCCAAATAAAAGTATGTTTAAAATACACAGTATTGTTATAAGACATGTATTTAATTATCTATTATTTTTGTCTTCCCATCCTTGTCTCTTTTATGAGGGGGGGGGCATAATTTATCAACAGTCAACTGTTTGCATAATTTGCCAAATAAAATTAATTATCAACAGCACAGAGAAGTACACTGGCCACTGCTTCTCAGCCTGCCATACCTCCAAACATAGTAGCACAGGCACCCAGCACTTCAGGGTCCCTACTTGTCAGGGTTGTCCACAACCTCTGCCCTACCTGCTTCAAGTATGTCAGGTATCTCTACTCTGGCTGCCAGTGCAATAGTACCCTCTGGGTGCAGTACTAGTGGAGGTGGTCATTTTGTCTCCTGCAGGGACTGACAGGGCTGGGGAATGATATAATGGAGAGGGGCAACATTATATGAATGCACTGCCATTACATTAACACCATTGTATCTAGTTCTTGTTATCCGTTTCTATGATGGGCAATGATATTCTTTTACTTGTTTATTTTACATTTGTTTACCGGGAAAGTCCGACTGGACACAGGTCCATTTTCAGCAGAGGCCTGGGGAGAAAAGCTCCACAAATAACACAAAACAATACAGCACAATACATGAGAGAGAGATAATAAATCATACATGTAGCATTCATAGCTTATAACAGTGACAATCGTTGAGGTACAAGAAAAACTTAAGAGAACATATGTTTGAATTAGAGCAAGGTAAATATCAATGAGCTAAGTTAACAAGCTGTCAGGAGAAAACTGTTTATACATAGCTGAAGCTGTGCAACAATCTTTTGGTATGGATTAACTTGGGGACTGACATGAGCATAGCCAGTCATTTAGACAGTGAGTTTTCGGGAGTTTTTGAAATGAGAAGTGGAGGTAGTAGGGGTTATATGGCTTGGTAGTGCGTTCCAGTTTTTGGCAATGGTACTGGCAAAGTGGGATTTTCCAACTTCATTTTTATGCTTGATAACAGTTATTAGGTTCTGGTTACTAGATCTTAAGGCTCTAGAGGGAATGTGGGGCTGTATTAGATGCTGAAGTGCTGGGTTATGTCAGAGAAGTAGTAGAGTTTGTGTGCTATAGACAGCTGATTGAGAAGGAGTATATGAAACAACTCAAGCCAATTGAGCTGCTTAAGGGATAGACAGTGTTGGGACCAGTATGAGGCTTCAGTTGCTAACTTGGCAATCTTTTTATAGCAAGATTCCATTTTATTTAAGTCTGACTGGTGGAGATTAGTCAATATGGGAGAGGCATATAGGAGGATGGATAAAAGATGGGTTGTTGTAGTGGTAGCTTTGGTATGTTTAGTGATAGAGTGTTTGTGCCTGTAGAGGAGTCCAAGTTTTTTGTTAACCTTCCTAATGGTTTGTGCTATGTGTATGTTGAATTTCAGGTTATGGCCTATTTCTACACCTAGCAGTTTGGTATGTGTGGTCGGGCTGATTTGAATGCAATCTTTGGAGTTGATGGCAAAGTTAATGTTTAGGGGACATGATCTGCCTGGGCCAAAACGAACTAGTTTGTTTTTTGCAGGGATTAAGAAGAAGTTTGATGTTAGGAAACCAAGTTTCTGCTAGGGTGAAGTTATGTTGGGTTAGGGTTTGCAGTTCATGTAAGGTGGGGGGGCAGCACATAGAAGGGTTGAGTCATCAGCATATTGTACTATTGAGGTAGATGGTGTGGAGGAAGAGATCTGGTTAGTAAATAGAGAGAACAGCAAGGGGCCAAGAATAGACCCTTGAGGGACTCCTGTGGTTAATGGTAACAGGGTTGACAGTTGGTCTTGTCAGAGAACTCCTGATGGTCTGATAAGTAGCTGTTAAACCATGATACAGAGGTGAGACATGTTTAAGGTAGATAGAGTTTCGAGAAGCATACTATGGTTTACCATATCAAAGGCTTTTGATAAGTCAAAGAATATAGAAGATACGAATAGACCCTTGTTTCCGTGGTGGTTAACTATGTTGGTGAATAATAGTAACGCTGTGCTGGTACTGTGGGAAGGTCTAAATCCATGCTGTGTTATTGAGAGAAGGTTGTTATTTTGGAGGTACTGCATTACTTGAGTGTGAACAACTCTTTCTATTATTTTGGACAAAGGTGATAGAATTGCTATTGGATGGTAATTAGTGAGCTCTAAAGAGTTACCTCCTTTAGGCAGTGGAATGATATGTGATGTTTTTCATGAGGTTTGTACTTTGCATTCTGATAGAGACCTATTTATGAGAACAGGGACAGTATAGGCTATGGCATCAGCTGATATCTGAAGGAAGGTTATCAGCTGCTAGTGTGGTCCCTAATTAAGTTTTTTAAGGAGTTTGGAAATTACCTTGGTGGATACAGAGTGAAGGCTGAAATTGGGGGTATTGTTTGGTATATTGAGGTGGGTTGGGGTAGTTATTGGTGTGGGGCTACTAGTATTATTTTGGGCATTGGTAAGGGTCTGGATAGTTTCAGTAAAGAATTTGTTAAACTGTGTGGGAATGTTTTGAAGATTATTTGGTAACACAGGGGTTGGAGTAGTGGATTTTCCTGGGTGCAGTATGCTATTTATGGTGGCCCAGAATTTCTGGGGATTGTGAGCATATTTTTCTTGCATGTTTTTATAGTAATTAGTTTTGTCTAATTTGATTTGCTTTTTGGCTTTGTTACGGAGTTCTAGATAGTTTTGTCTCAAGGCAGTGGTTTTGTTTTTGTGATATTGGATCCAGACCTTGTCCCTTTCTTTCATTATAGTTTTAGTATCTTTTCGTAGCCATGTGGCATAGTTAGTTTTTATTCTAATAGTTCGGGAGGGTACATGATGGTTTAAGATTTTTAGAAAGATTGTGTTAAAGTGTTCTACAGCTTCATCTAGAGATAGTTGTTTTAGGGAAGTCCAAGTGCAGCTTTTTAGTGCATTGGTGAAGCCAGTAGCTATAAAATTATTTTTGTTGTGAACTACTCTGAGGATGGGTAGGCTGCTTGTTTGGTGTCTGTCCCTAATTAGGTAGGTTGGATGATGGTCACTTTGACTATCTGGAAGACATCAAGATTGCTGTGCACGAGTGGGGTCAGATACCAGGATCCAGTCTAAGACTGACTAGTGTTTGGATGTTTTGTCAATTCTAGTGGGGGTGGTTATGATTTGGGTACACCTGTGGAGGTTTATGAAGACAGAGGGATTGTGGCTGTAGCAGTTAATCCAGTCAATATTAAATTCCCCTAATAGTATGGTTTCTTGTGGAAGGGAGTTAGAGATTCAACTAAGCAGGCTTTCCATTGCAGTGATGTTATTGCCTGGTGGGATATAACCATCTGCAATAATAATGTGTTTGTTGGAATTCATTTTTAGTTTGACAAGGATTAATTCTACATCTTTGGCTTCTTGTGTACTGTAATCCAATTGTTCTACGGTGAGATGATTTTTAAATAATATTGCTATACCTCCTCCCTTTTTCTCTAATCTGTCTATGCAGATAATATTGTAGCCAGGGGTGGTAATCTCATTATTGTGGTGTTGTGAATTAGGCCATGTTTCAGTTACTATAATGATATCTGGATTGTATAGAGCTAGTAGGGCATGAAGGTCCTGAATTTTGTTAAGCGTACTTCTTGCATTAATGTTTAAGAAGATGAGAGATGAGGTAGGTCTGTGGTATAGGGCATTTAACTGATTTAAGTTGGGGATGGTTGATGTAATGGGTCCTGGATTGGGGTGTATGTCTCCGCAACAAGTGAGTTTATGGAGTAGGTGTAGATAGATTTTGCTTAATGTGTGGATTATCTTGTTTTGTCTTTGAGAAGTGTGTTTGTTTTGATTGTCAGTTTATTGTGTGAGTAAGGAAAGGGGTGGGAGTACGTAAGATCGCCTGGTGCTATAGGGCCATTTTTTAGTTTGATGGTATTGCCTGTGGATTCTGTCTGCCAAGAGGGTGGGTGTGGTTATGAAGTTGAGTGTGGTAGGAGGAGAGGTTAGAAAGTAGGAGTAGTTGAGTTGGCTGTGTGCTGCACATGTTACTATGTTACAGAAAGAGTGGAGAATATATACAAGAGTATTATCTATAACTATGGGAGACTGGTGCTGTGTTAAAGGTACAGAAAAAGGTGCAGTGGAGTTTGTTGATAAGGGTAATAGATTTGAAGTGATAAGTAATAAGGAGTGTTAGAATTGATAATGGGAGTGGTCTATAGCTTCCAATTGAAGTTGTGTTAGGGACTTAGGAACTATTACAAGCTGCTGGTAGTGCCAGAGCTATCTATTATGTGTTAGGGAGCTGCAGTATGGCCAAGGAAGCATAGGACAGCTAGATAGAGTCCTCTAGATAGGAAGGGGTAACAGAGTTAATAAGTTAAGAGATCTGGGGGGGGGGATACTTGTTACTTGTCTATAATGCTGTGCTTGGCTATGGATAAATTCAATCTGCAGTAGTCATGACTAGAGTTTATAGGAAATAAGAATTGTAGGTTAACAAACTACTTGAACTTTCTACCTATGACTATGTAATGTAAGTATTAAATATATGTAATATTTAGTGGTTATGGGGCTGAGTGTAAAGAGAGGAGGTGGAGGTGGAAGTGTTTCTAAGAAGGCAATTGGAAGTATGATGAAGTATTGGTGAGGAGCAGGAAGGGGAGGAGTCTTTTGGTAGAAGGAAACAGGTGGTTAGGTATAAAGGAAATTATATGGGGGTGGGTGGAAATGGGGGTGGGAAGTGAGTGAAGTGAGCCCGAGCATAGCGAGGGTGAACAGGGCTACACCTTTGGAGAAGAAGGCAGAAAAACAATCAGTATGCAGGCAAGTGTACCAGACACAGAGAGAGAGGGGCAATGGAAAAATAGAGTAACAAGGAGAGATGATATGAGAAAAAGAGAGGAAAGACTGAAAGACGGGTAACAGTTCAGTAAGGAAATACAGGAGGTGGCTAGGGGTAAACAGAGAAATGCATGCAAGACAGTTCAGAGTAGGAGGGACCAGAAAATGAGCATGGAGATGTAGAGTCCAAAGACAAAGTTGCAGGCAGGTATGGGAAGGTAAACTGTGCAGGCAGAAGGAGAGACAAGGGATGGTCTGGAGGTGTATAACAGATGTAGCCTACATGTGAGCAACAGTTCAGTTAACACAAATCAGTGCACTTAGCAGGACATACTTAAATAAACTTTGATAGCTGGGTGGTGGCACAAACGGAGAGGGCTTGACTGTAGGTTAATTTCCAGCAATATATCAGACAGGCAGGGTTCGTGCAAACGTCTCCACCCCCCCCCAAAAAGCAAGTCTCTATCCCGGGCAGGGCTGCCTCCCAAATATCTCAGATGGCCTCACACACAATAGTGTGCCTGGGGAATGGCGTGCAGCAACAGTTGTCCCACTCCACAAAGGTGGAGCCGGTTGGTCTTTGGGCTTTGCAGGAATTATAGCTATCACTAACCTATGTTAGTGGGAGCACACCTCAAAGCCACTTGATGAGCAAAGGGGTCAGAGAAAGTAAAGATGGTGCTAGAAATGCAGGTTAAGGTTAAAGGGGTTAAAAGATATATTATCACAGGTTGTGACTGGATGGTATTGAAATGTTTGTTCTGGGCATGTCATGCTATGATTACTCCTGTGGCATGTGCATTGAGTATTGCCATTTAGGGCATACCTACACAGATATATTGGTATTCACATTTGGGACAGTGATGTGTAATACCAAGAAAACCTATACCATATTCTATCATCCTCTACTTCACACACACACAGACTACACCAACACCTCCTACTGGATGGTGACATTCATCCCAACCCTGGCCCCACCAATAACTGCCCCACTAACTCAGTTAGACCCTCTCCCTCTACCTTTTACACCCCTACCAGGCCTCCTAACTCCCTCTTTATAGCTCACCTCAATATACGAAGCATAAACAATAAATTGACCCACCTGCATGCTCTCCTAGAAGTACATGAATTTGACGTATTATGCCTAACTGAAACATGGTTAAAACCAATAAGCCAAGACTATGAAATTACCCCCTCCAGGATACAATATTTTGAGATTAGATTGCCTGAACAAGAAGGATGGGTGCGTAGCCATAGTATATAAAGCAGGGATCCAAGTTACTTCACTAGATATCCACCCACCTTCAGATACTAATACTGAAATTCTTGTCACTAAGCTTCAACTAAACACTTGTAGGTCCATCTACATAATATGCTCCTATCTTCCTCCTGCTAATAATATTACCACCCTTGGAAATATCCTTAGCTGGCTTTCCACAAACTTCCCTCAAGAAATATAGTGTTAGGTGACTTTAATATAGACTGGAATAGCTGTAATACTGATAATCCTACTAACAACATAAATCTACATGGCTTTTCCCAAACTATCTCCTCTCCTACCAGAATCCACAAACCGAATAATAAAGAAAGCACTTTAGATTGGATTCTAACAAATACTCAGTCCCCAACATATAAAGCAGGCACCCTACCAGACGACATTAGTGATCACTCACTAACATATATAATTAGACAAAAAAATAGTATTCTCTACTCTACCACTTACAGAACCACTCGTTCAAATAAACATTTTAACCCTGCAAGCTTCCAAGGTGAACTTAGTGTTTGTGATTGGTCACCCCCAATACACCTCCAGCTAGAGGATGCAGTGACATACTTCAACTCCAAATTCTTAGAAATCTTGGACTACCATGCCCCTACTTGCACTCATAGGAACAGGACAAAAATTGTTCCATGGCTAACAAAGGAAATTAAGCAAAATATTCTACTTAGAAACAAATTTTGGGCCAAGTGGCGCACTACTAAAGACCCAGCTGATCATTTAAAATTTAAACAGCTTAGAAATACTACTAAAACATCAATACTATTAGATAAAAGAAACTTATACTTTCAACTTCAACAAACTAACCAGCATAAACCACAGAAATTCTGGACATGTATCAATAGACTCCTACATCCAGGCCAATAGCCCATGAGACTCCCAAACAAATTGCTGATGCCTTTAATACCTTCTTTACTGAAGTCATCCAATCACTTGCTAACTCATTACCACCTGTATCCTCCAATCTGCCTTTCTCCTCAACTAACTTACCGCCTTCCTTTCAACTACAACCTGTTCCTACAACCCTCATCTGTACCCTTCTTCAAAAACTTAAATTTTCTACCCCATTCTGCTGACCTACTACCTGCCAGATATCTGCAAATTGCAGCTAAAGTTATAGCATATCCTATTTCTATCCTAATAAATAGAACCATAACATAAGGCACCATCCCATCCATTTGGAAAATTTCCCATATAATCCCCCTACACAAAGGTGATAATTCAACAGAATTTTCTAACTTTTGTCCAATTGCCCTATTCTCTCCCTTTGATAAAATTATGGAAAAATGCATCCACCATCAACTGTTAGACCACCTTCTCCAAAATAACCTATTGGCTAACTCTCAACATGGCTTTAGACCTTTCCATAGCACCACCACGGCTCTCCTATCATTTTCTGACCACATTAACAAAAACCATAACAACAATACCCTTTCCTCAGTAAACTTTATTGATCTCTCTAAAGCATTTGACATGGTCAGCCATTACCTACTGTTGAATATACTTAAGTCCCTCTCACTTGATACACATGCCCTACTGTGGTTCAAGTCCTACTTAGCTAACAGGCAACAGGCAGTGCTTTGAGACAATAGTCTAGCTAACCTCTTTCCTGTCACCCTTGGTGTACCCAAGGTTCTATATTAGGCCCTCTTCTATTCTCAATTTTTATTAATGATCTAAATGTAAACATCCCTCAAGCCACATGCATACAATATGCAGATGACTTCACATTAGTATGCTCCACTACTGGACCATCTGAACTGCAGTCCCTTACCCAAAATGTCTTTGAATTAGTAGGAAATGGTTCTTACAGTGCTGTCTCCTCTTTAACCCCAAACAGACTAAACTATTGCTCTTTACTCCCACACAAACGTCCACCCCTATTGACTTCATTATCAAATCTAATAATGGCACAGTCATATCTCCTGACACTATGACCAAACTCTTAGGAGTAACAATAGACCACAACAATAACTATGATACTTATATCAACACCACAATAAAGTCAGTCAACAGAAAACTAGGCTCGCTCTATAAAATTAAACCCTTCCTTACTCCCATAGCTAGAACTACTATTTCCCACACCCACCTTATCTCTACTCTCTTCTATGCCTCTCCTATATATACTAATTTATCTAAAAGCAAACTCAACAAGCTGGCAACCTCCTACAATAACATTGCCAGATTTGCAACTAGCTCCCCTTTTAGAACCCACCACTGCCAAAATCTGAAACAACTGGGTTGGCTTGAGATGCATAATCAAATTCTGTTCCACCAACTCATTATTGTCCATAAAACTCTTTATCATCCATGCAAGACACCAATACTCACAAGTCTAATCACCCCATATAAAAATCTTATACGCCTACGCTCAGCAAATAAACTACTGGTATCTAGACAAAAACCCAACAAAAAAGGAGGGGATTCCTTTTTCTCTAAAACTGTGGGAAAAACCTGGAACCTACTTCCTAGTGAACTCACATCTCTTTCTTCTACTCCACTATTCAAAGGGGAACTCAAAATATACCTTAAAACCCATTGGCTATGTCCTTGTACCAACCCTGACTGACATCCCTCTTCCTGTTATCCCAAAGTCTATCATTAAATACTACTCACCTTATAGCTACTTTAAGACCATTACCTCCTTCCCCTCTGTTAATCTGCTCATATAGCTATCCAGAGACTGTACAAAACTGATTCTTCTAAGAGACTATTATAGATGAGGATAATTGTACCCATGAAGGCCTTTACAAATGGCTCACTGCTTTATATATGAGTCACTGCCATTAAATGTGTGTCCCTGCCTTGTAAACAATTATCTGTTCTTCTGTGACATATACACAACTTTGATTTCAAATGTCTCACACTCTTCTAAATACTTTCTTTCTTCTACTAATGCTTGGTCAAAACAAAAAAAAAACTTTTATTTTGTTTGTTATCTATCGTAATTACTATGTTAAATTGTATATAACTATTGTGTCTGACAAGTGAACTGTATCTGTAGTTGCAATATTCTGCTTTGTTTTATGTAGAGCTTTTCTCCCCGGGCCTCTACTGAAAATGGACATATATCCAGTTAGACTAGCCCGGTCAACAAATGTAAAATAAATAAAATAAAAATAAATAGAAACAACTTCCTTGACACTGAAAATCAGTCACATTTTAATGGTCAGTGTTGTGAAGACAGTAACATGTGTATCTCATTTCTGGCAATCTGAGTAAATTGCACTGTTCATATAATATCCATATATCCTGCAATGACATTCAAATCAGTTATTTGTGAAAGCCTCCTTTGCTATCTAATATGGTACATGCAGACAATACAGGGGACTGGAGAGCACCTTGTATAATAGCAGGGGTTTGAATCTGGTAACATCTATCTGTCAGACTACAGTGGCTTGCCCACACTCGCAAGCCGGCTTTTTTCATCCACTGTCATACCAGGTAGGTCGTCAGTATACCTTATATGGTATAGCACTGTACACTCTTTGGGGGTGTTCTTCCTTACATGACCTATATACATATGTCTGTGTCACCCATGATTGCTATGCATCTCTCTCATATCTCTTTGGGCATGTGCTGTGAAAGGACATGATGCAGATATTTCATAGGTCCCTCCTTGTTCATATGCATTACCTTTTCACAAGATGATAATGTTCTGTATTGCATGTCATTTTCTAGGCATGTGTTCAGTACTGCCATTGTTTCCATCTCAGTGTATGGCTTACTGGTAGATGTGCTATTTCATATATATGTCTAACAGTAGAGAATGCAGGGTGACCATCAAGAAATGTGATCAGTTCTCTGTTACTACCCTTTCTATTGTGTTGCTTCTGTTGAATTTTTGTTATATTAATTTTCACTGTAATTTCTTCTGAATATGAACAAACGTAGACCAACGACACCGCCACACAGCAAGTAATGTAGCAAAAATGTTTACTGGAACAAATGATTAAAGCGCTTTTCGTCAGGCCAAGTGCCTGACTTCTTCAGAAATAAAACCTCTCATAGACAATACACATTAATATAGTTACACAATTAGCCACTCAGCTAAAAAACCTGCTTCAATTAACCAATTGTTCATTTAAAGACAACACTACCAATAATACTACAAATGCAAAGACATACTTTTGCTAGTGTTAAAATTAAAAAAACACATAAAAGGTCAATATAGAATATCACCATTTTTTAAAAAACTTTAAAAATATTGCCAATACGTAATACTGTTAAATTAAACATTTATTATCATCTCTTAAGGCTCTTAAGTTTTAAGAGACTGGAAATAGAACACGTGTCGTTTATTCCAGGGTGGCAGTAGGCATGTAGTCTTACCTGCCATAATAACTCAGTTTCTTCCAATTTTAAAGGTCTAGGTCCACCCCTCTGGTCTATTGGTGTGTGGTCAATTGCAGTGAATCTAAAATTATGGTCAGGATAAATAGCCACATGTTTAGCTAGGGCATTTTCCAATTTCAAATTCTTAATTGCGTATACATGTTCGTATATACGGTCTCTCAGCTTCCTCACAGTTTTCCCAATGTAGAAAGCCGGACATAATCTGCATCTAGCCAAATATATTACAAAGGATGAATTACAATTCAATTTGAAACCTATTTTGTATGTGCAATTAGTAATAGAAAAATGTGTACCCTCCTCTATGTAGTTTTATTTCTGAAGAAGTCAGGCACTTGGCCTGACGAAAAGCGCTTTAATCATTTGTTCCAGTAAACATATTTGCTACATTACTTGCTGTGTGGCGGTGTCGTTGGTCTACGTTTGTTCATTTTATTAGTGTTTTTGCCGTTAGTGTTTTCTCAGTTTTTATGGCTTCTCGTAGAACCAGCGAACTCGATTCCTTTAAACCGGAAGACGCCGGTTATTCTTAAACTGAGTACACTTGATACTACTGCCGTAGACTCATTGGATGTTGATATACACCCGGTCGTTGGCAGTATTTTTGAAAATATCAACAAGAAGCTAGAAAGCCTGCATTTAAGATTGGACAAAATTGATGTTGAAAATCGCGAAAATCGCGATTTCCGAGAGGCATACGCTAAAACTGTGGAATTATTGAAACAACAATTTCAACATGATGGCGATTCTGTAAGTGTTACTGCCACTATATACAATCAAAATCAACTAGTGCATCAAGATCAAGCAGTACATACTGTATTGGAACTGGATAATGGCGATAATGAACATTTACCACTTGGAGCTAATAGTCCTGTTATTTCACCACTTGGAGCAGGTGGCGTTGGAAGTACAGTACAGCCTACATTGAATAACCATTTGGGTAACCCTTCCTTTGGGTTATCGTTGGCTAACGATCAATCAGCACTTTCTGGTATGTTTAATGTTCGCGACGGCAAGACTGTTACAACTTCCAGTCAAATTATAAGATCTACAACCACTCGTAGTGCAACGAATGGTATACAGGCATCACAACTCCCCCAGGCAATGTCTAATACATCTCAGTTACTGAATTCGCCGAGGCGGGTACCCACAGTTAATGAAGGTAACAACATTATTAATTTTAATAATACTGGCAACATGCCGATGTGGCTTAACAACCAATTTTGTTTATCGGAAGTTACAAGGTCTCATGTCTTTAACAACAATGGACATGAAAGTGGGCAGAACGATAGTAACAATAACACCAATGAAAATATTACTGCAAAGTTGAAAGTATTTGATGCATGTTTATTAAAATTAAAGAAATTACAGCTTGAGGTGGCTTACCTCAACGAATGTCTTGTGCGAAAGATAGTACCGAAAGGTTTAAGGCGTTCACCTTACCCGACTGGACTGGAGGCTGGTTCCGTGTTTCACACGGAACTAGTTAATTTGTTTGACAATCAAGGTTTGGAACTACTGGCTTTACTAGTTAAACACTAGAACTGTTGGATTGATGAACTATCCCAACACTTGATGGTGCTTGACAATGCGATATCTGTTGACATTCAATTCAACAGATATAAGTACAAATATGATCGGCTATTTGCCAGCATAGACGATCATTTGTCCAAACTACACCACCAGAAAATTAAGAAATTGAATAGAGACACTGACGCTTATAGGACCGGGGCAGCTTACCCTAGACAACCTAATGGGCAAGTTTGGAGGAGAGGGTTGTTTTGTTTCAGTTCTAATGAGACTTTACAAGGTCAAACTGAACCCTCCCCACCACGGACCTCTGATACAGGACACACGGGTGACCGTGATTTAAGGTCTAATGGAGGTGACCGTATGGACAATTCTGTGGTTCCTGGCAAGTCCACCAGTACACCATGGAGCCAGAGGTTGAGAAGTGGTAACAACAACCGTATGGGGGGCAATTTTAACAACACCAACCAGGGTTTTTCTTTTTTAGGAGCGAGACCCAAGAACAAGAATACGTACCAACAGAGGTTCGCACCGAGATGGGGCAACAACAAGTAGTGGATGACAAGGCTTGTAGTATGGTGTGTTTAAACGTAATGACTTTTGACGATGATGGTGACTTATTAACCTTTACTGACTCTGAACACACCACTTGTAATGATTGTATAGAAATTGAGTCACCCTGTAACAACTGTTCAGTATTGTATGAGACAAAGGATGCTAGTTTTTTACCCCTTTCGGGAATTGTTAAAAATACTTCGGGAGACTTTAGCTTGTACAATTTTAGTGATGTCAAATTTGATAGTGACATGCTTTCTTTATTTTCAAAAGGGTTTAGTTTTGTACCAACAAAACCCACCAACATTGTCAACACTATATTGGATGTTAAGTTATTTGTAAGAAAGTTGAACTTCAAAATACTGTTAGGTGAACATACGGATTTTACCAACTCGGACCAACTTTATGTTCCCAGTACATTCAACCCTCCACTGCATCCAGTATTAGAAACCTTTGAAAGGTGTTGTGAATTGGATTTGAGACACATGGTTAATAATAGGCCTCATAACTATGGGCCCAACAACATGTCTAATGTGGAGGTAGAATGTATTGATTTTTTTTAAAAC
Source organism: Protopterus annectens (assembly GCF_019279795.1). Classification (NCBI taxonomy): domain Eukaryota; kingdom Metazoa; phylum Chordata; order Ceratodontiformes; family Protopteridae; genus Protopterus; species Protopterus annectens. The sequence goes on along the minus strand of NC_056726.1, from coordinate 1,147,162,988 downwards.
TCAGAACCTACGGTTTTGTAAACCGGATAAGGGGGGTGGATTGGTGGTCTTCACTACCAACGACTATGAGAAACGTATGTACGCAGTATTGAACACAGACAGGTATGATTGTAGTTCTAGGTCAGAGGTAAACAGTGCCTACAAACTTATTAGGGACACTATTGAGGATTTGTTTATTGAGAACAAAATTGATTTAAAGACGCATGACTATTTGAGTACATCCTATCCTAGATATGCATGCGTCTTTGGTATCCCAAAAGTGCATAAAAATATATATAACCCACCATTAAGGTTATTAGTTGACAGTAGGGGATCACCCACATATACCTGTGCAAAGGTAGTTGACTCGATACTTCAAAAATATGCGCGTAAAGAAAAACAGATTTGTAAAGACTCGTGGTCTTTCTTGAGGACAATTAGTACTGTTTTATTTAATGAAGGGACTAACTTTATAACAGTGGATGTAAAAGATTTGTACAGCAGCATACCTCAGGATATCGTGATAGAATGGGTTAACTTCATGTTAAGGAAGTATAATGCATCAGATAGAGAAGTTGATTTGGTGACAACACTAGTGGACTTGGTGCTGTCATATAATTTTTTCACATTTGGAGAAGAATTTTACAAGCAGACAGTAGACAGACTATGGGATCCCCATGTGGTGGTAGCATAGCCAATTTGGTTATGGCCTACTGGGAATCCCATTATGTTTTCTCAGAACAAAATCCTTATTACGAGAAATTCTTATATTACACTAGATTTCTCGACGACATATTTATTATGGTCGATATTACTGAATGTGAAGCTGCAACACTGATACAATATTTTAATCAGAGTACATGTTTCTTAGAATTTACATATACATTTTCTACTGAAAACATTGCATACTTGGACGTGTGCTTGAGTAAAAATTGTATTCTCAATTGTTACACGGCTAAAATTCACCGTAAAAAGACTTATTCCAACACCTTCTTGCATTTTACCAGTTGTCACCCATTTTCACAAAAGCGATCTGTTGTCAAGGGCCAACTGGTACGGGCTGCAAGAATGGTAACACTGGAGGATGACTTCAGTGATGAATGTTTGAACTTAAAGACAATGTTCTTGGCAAGGGGTTATCCGGAGTGTATTTTGGATCAGTTGATCCAGGAAATTATTGAAAAAAGACAGCACCAAGTATATGTACCACTACTACCGGCAAATATAGATAATGTCATGAACACTACTGGTGTTCACACTAACACTTCGATTAATGAGTCTGGTGATGCTGCGGTATCACACAATTTGAGTTTGGATATGCTTGTTGAATTTGATAACTCTGTAAGTCAGGTTACACGCACGGATGGAGAAACATCTCTTAATGGGATGGATGATGATACATTTAAATCTACATTTATTACTACTTTTAGTCAGGATAGTAGTACATGTACAAATATTATATTTAAGAATTGGGAATTGTTTAAACTTTATCCGAGTATTTATAATAAAGTAGGATGCCAACCCCGTGTTGTATATAAGAGAGGGAGGAACATGAAGGACATTTTGGAATCAAGGAAAATGCGACCAGTATTGAATGGTGGCATGTATAAATGCCAGAACTGTAATTATTGTAAATACATAGAGGAGGGTACACATTTTTCTATTACTAATTGTACATACAAAATAGGTTTCAAATTGAATTGTAATTCATCCTTTGTAATATATTTGGCTAGGTGCAGATTATGTCCGGCTTTCTACATTGGGAAAACTGTGAGGAAGCTGAGAGACCGTATATACGAACATGTATACGCAATTAAGAATTTGAAATTGGAAAATGCCCTAGCTAAACATGTGGCTATTTATCCTGACCATAATTTTAGATTCACTGCAATTGACCACACACCAATAGACCAGAGGGGTGGACCTAGACCTTTAAAATTGGAAGAAACTGAGTTATTATGGCAGGTAAGACTACATGCCTACTGCCACCCTGGAATAAATGACACATGTTCTATTTCCAGTCTCTTAAAACTTAAGAGCCTTAAGAGATGATAATAAATGTTTAATTTAACAGTATTACGTATTGGCAATATTTTTAAAGTTTTTTTAAAAAATGGTGATATTCTATACTGACTTTTTATGTGTTTTTTAATTTTAATATTAGCAAAAGTGTGTCTTTGCATTTGTAGTATTACTGGTAGTGTTGTCTTTAAATGAACAATTGGTTAATTGAAGCAGGTTTTTTAGCTGAGTGGCTAATTGTGTAACTATATTAATGTGTATTGTCTATGAGAGGTTTTATTTCTGAAGAAGTCAGGCACTTGGCCTGACGAAAAGCGCTTTAATCATTTGTTCCAGTAAACATTTTTGCTACATTACTTGCTGTGTGGCGGTGTTGTTGGTCTACGTTTGTTCATTTTATTAGTGTTTTTGCCGTTAGTGTTTTTTCTTCTGAATATGTCCAGTATTATAAGTCAGACACATTTGCATATCTATAATATCAAAACTGGACTCCTGACATGTCATCCACTTAGTCGTTACATTGGTCACTTATTTATGTTGTTTGTTGCTAAATTGCCATGTAACATTTATATAAACATAAAAGACTTGCCTATCTATTACATGCTTGTAGGCGATGAAACCCTTTCTATTGGTGCCATACCTCTCAAGTGTACCTCATTACGAGGAACGTACCTCATTTGGGGTCTTAAAAAGTTCATGTTCCTCAAAGTTCCTCAATGTTCCACATTGAAAGACTCTGTCACACATTCAGTGTTAGGAATTTTTTTAAGTGAAATCCATGGTAAATAGAAATTAATCATATTAATTCATTAAAAGATCTTCTTTATAAGCAAAACCAGCATATTTTAACCATCCTATGGCCTTCCTAGTTGAAGTTATTAGTAAGCCATTAGTATGTGTTCCACATTTTGCCCATTTGTTCCACATTATGAGGGCTAGTGTTCCTCATTTTGGAGATGGAAGGTTGAGAGCTATGATTGGTGCCCATAGCTCTCAACTTCACAGAGTAAAAAATCTGGACAAAACCATAAATAATGGGGGGGACAAAGGCCCAAAAATAGGGACAATTTTGAAATATATTGCTCTTACCAACTTAGAAAGTTGATAGAATAACAGGTTTTGCATTAGCATTAATTTTCTGATACATATGAAGTCTGAATCTCAAATGTCTGTCATTATTTTCTGACTCCAGACTTCAAAGATTTTGCAAGGATTTGCCAGTAAACCATTACAACTGTAAGGTCTTTTTGTTTCTGAGTATACATGGTGAGATGGATAATACATTGGTAGTGTCAACTGTAATTGTTAGAAAAATGTGTATTTGAATACATGAGAAATGCTAGTTTAAAAGCAAAGTAGTATATAATGCATTTTATTCTATTAATCATATAGTAGTAAAATTAATTCATGTCTAAATGTGAAGTAGTTTTGAAACTGCAGTGTGGCTTGAAGCAAAAGCTGATCTCTGACCCTGACAGAATGCTAGCTTAGCAAGTTTTATGTTTATGCTTTTCATAAGTGATTATCTGCTGGGTCAGGAAATTAAATGTGTGAAATAATGAAATCTTCTGCTCTTTCCTGTTGGAATGATCTGGCCTTGTATATGTGTTACTTAGATAGCACGCAGCTGTGTGAGAAAGTGTAACAGAGAACAAAGACATGCATTAAAAGACTGAAGCTGCTATTGTATTCGAACTGATATGAAACCTTGAACAAGTAACTTTACAGAAAGACATTATGACTGACCAGCTGGATAGCAAGGCCGTATTGTATCTATATGAAAAGTTTTTTTTAACTATACAGCATCAGCAAGACTTAATGAATGAAGAATTGTAAGCTAAAGTGATGTAGATGCCCTGTGACATATCACGTCAGTAAGGTGGGCATAGCTTGAATGTTAAACCTATATAAAATTGTGTGCTTCCTGTTTCATGTCAGACAAAATTCTGTACTTGTATGGTTTTTTGCCTCCTGGTGTACACTAGTAAACTTTTGAATCTGAACCTCCTGTGTACTGAATTCTTAATTTTGTTTAACAGTTTGGTCCTTCGCAAGATGGAATTCCCTTGGTAAGCTGCAGATCAGAGCATATCGGTGGTCGAATACTGCACAGAAGAAGTTACCAAAATGGTTCTTCTTGAGTGAAAAGACCTCCGACTGAATTGTCATGTGTAAAGAGGCTGGCCACTTTCTGATCTGTTGCCGAAAAGCGGAACTTGAACGATTTTCAATACCGGAGGCTCGGGTAGGAAGAATTTGCCTTTTTTCTGTTTTAGATCAGGGACTAGGTTATAGTATATTGTTGTCAAGATTTGTTTTGCAGATCAGGGACAAAAGGAAGTACTGTATATTTGGTCATAGATCAGGGTAACAGAATAAGGTAGACAGTTATTCTAGATAAACTGTAAACAGGAACTAAGAACTTGATATCACATGATAAAAAAAGGGTTACATAACATTTTCTTTGACATGGGTAATAAGTGCACTAAAACCTCACGAGATCCGCCCCTAACCAAAGACGCAAAATACATGCAATTACAACATTCTGATAACGTTAGGTATTATACGAAATGGGTTAATAAATATGAATTTGATGGTAAACTAGATAAACCTTCACTAGTTAAACTCCTTAAACAGCTTAAATCTGATGCAGGAGGTCAGGCAAAAAAGCAATGCCAACTAGGCATACCTCAAGCACACAGGTGGATTGAGGAAGCAAATCGTAGAGAACAGAAGCTTAAAAATTCAAGAACATTATTTTTAGACAAAGAGGATAATAACTTGGTAATAGTGACAGCTCCTCCTCCTCCTCCCTTACCCCCTCCCTTACCCTTTTCAGGATATGAAGCAAGTGGACAGGCTGGTCCGCCTCCGCGTTATCCTGAAGTTTCAGCAAGACCACAACCATTTGTTAGAGAGCCTATTGAGACTAGGTCCTGAACACGTAAAACACATAGGGACACATAATCATATCAAATAGAGAGAAATCTACAGGATGAGAGTGAGGAAGAAATATGCCCACTTATAGAAGTTCCAAATCCTCAGGCAGGACAGGAAGGGCAGGATCCAACACTCTTAGTATATAGACCATGGACACTGGAAGATATCCGGAAGGCTACTGAGGGAATCCCCCATCCGAAAGTTAATTTTACGAAATTTATAGAAGATTTACAAGGCATGAGGTTAAGTTACCACTTGAATGGGGAAGAAGTAGAAAAAGTAGTAAGACAAATTATAGGTCCGGATTGGCACATGATTTGTAGTGCCTGGAATCCTCGTAATACAGAGCTTAGACCACTCCCACATAGTGATGCAGAGTTAGACAACAGAGTGAAAGGTCTGACAGACCGAATCTCTGAGAAATGGAAACCTAGAGCAGACTGGACTTGCATTAATCAATGCATACAACAGGAAAATCAGACAATAGATGGATATTATGCTAGATTATTAGAATGTTTTAATAATCATAGCGGTATGTCGGTTCCTGAGAACCAAACAAATGATTCCCCGTATGAACAACAATTAAAAAATGCATTTTTGAAAGGTTGCATTGCACCTATTAGTAGCTTCATTACAAAGCATATGATAGATCATCGAACAGAGAGGCTACAAGCCTTACTTGAATACGCTAGACATGCTGAGAGACATTTTAATAGTAAAAAGAAAAAGAAGGCACAAGTCTTCACTGCTTTAGACGGAGCTGAAGTATTTGTATTACAGTCAGGTAAAAAGGGCAAGAAGAATGCCCAGGGAAATAAACAATCTGACAAATGATCAGAAGATTTTGAAGAAAGGAAAAAGAGAGGTGAATGCTTCAAGTGCGGGAAAAAAGGACATCTAGCAAGGGATTGTAGGCAAAACAAAAAGGTAATTACAGAAGATAAGGGAGATGAGGACTGACTATATGATAGTAAGGATACATCAAGCGAAAATCAGAAATCGTCAGGGAAAATTAATAAACAGAAAACAAATGTAAATGTGATAGAGGGAGTAGAGGAAGTGCAAGTAGATATGGAGGATGAAGAAAGTGAAATTTTGGACTTAGCATTATTGAGCTTAGAGCTCTACTTGGCAGATACGAAACCGGAAGTTACACTTCTGATGGAGGGAAGTAAAGTCAAATTCCTATGTGACTCAGGAGCATCACGGACTTTGATACACCCCTCCAAGTTACCAGAACATTCTGAATCACCTGATTATATACTAGTAAAAGCCGCAAATGGACAGCTATACAGGGAACCACTTTCCCATGATATAGCAATAACTGACCCTGTTTCAGGTATGACCCAGAGAAGTAAAATAGTTGTTTCTGCAAAGTGTCCAGTAAACCTATTGGGCAGGGACCTTATGCAGATATTTGGCATAGCAGTAGTTCCAACTGTACAAGGTATGGAGGTGCAGAGACAAATGGATACCTTTGCAGTGTGACCGGAGGGTGAAACTTTTTACTGGTACAGCCAGGACCTAGTCACAACTGGTCCAGGGGCAGTAACCAAGGAGCTGATGAATGTAGCCATCAGTAAAGCCCCCTCCCTTGACACTGATCAACAGCATTTGTTACACTGTACTCTATACTACTGTACTACACCAGGACCTGATAGAGAATATGAGCAAGAATTGTTTAGAAATCGTGTAACTAGATTGGTTTTGCGTACTTTGTACTGGGATACTGAGGGGAACAGTGTAGTTAGCTGTTCATTACCTCAAGAATTCCTTGCATAGTATAGATCAAATTGGTTGCCACATGTCAGCTTGACAAAGAACAAAGGTGTTAGATGGGCAGATTTAGGAGAAAAAGTAACAAGATGGGAGAAACAGACTGATTTAGAACTGTCAGAACAAGGGATACAAAAACAAAAACTGAATTGGTTGACACAGACACATCCAGCTGTACACTTGCAATCTAGCGAGGACAGCTGATTAGCATTTATATTAGAAGAAGAAGAAGAAAAGGCCTTATGTGAAATTCCAGCAACTCTTTGGTCAACAGGCAAGTCAGATGTAGGACTTATTCGAACAGCAGGACCAGTTACAATTACCCCAAAGTCAGCTTTTAGACCACAGAAAAGACAATACCCTTTGAGAAAGGATGCAGAAATAGGAATTAAGCCCATAATAGCAGCATTACTTAAAGAAGGAGTACTGGTAGAATCTCCTGATTCACCATGTAATACACCCCTATTTCCTGTTAAAAAAGCAAATGGGGAATGGCGGATGGTACAAGATTTACAAGCTGTAAACAATGCAGTAATACCTAGAGCACCCACGGTGCCAGACCCACATACTTTGTTAAATGATTTAGAACTGCAACAGAAGTATTTCTCTGTGGTAGATATTAGCAATGCTTTCTTTTCAATACCTATAAATCCTGATAGTCAATATTGGTTTACATTTACATTTCAGAGTAAGAGGTATACGTATACTCAACTACCACAGGGATATTGTGAGAGCCCAACAATATTTGCACAAGAAATGGCTAGCAACCTGGCAGGATTTACCCCACCGGGAGGTAGTCAAATTCTACTTTACGTAGATGACATCTTGCTAGCAGCACCTACCCAGCAACAGTGCAGGGAGGATACTGTAGCATTATTGAAATTTTTAGCAACACAAGGACACAAAGTAAACAAAAGTAAGTTACAACTTTGGAGAAAACAAGTTAGATACCTAGGATATGTAATATCCAATGAAGGTAGAATACTAGATGAGGAAAGAAAATCAGCGATTTTGCAAGCACCCAAACCAACAACCAAGAAAGAAATGATGCCTTTCTCAGGTACAACTAATTTTTGTCGGAGCTGGATACCAAATTATGCTTTGGAATCTGCTCCACTGACTGACTTGATATATAAGACACCAATGGCAGCACAAGACATTTTACAATGGACAACTGAAGCAGAAACAGCTTTCTGCAGGCTGAAGCAGTTAATAGCTTCTTCATTAGTTTTAGGACTTCCAAATTATCACAAACGTTTTTTTCAGACCGTAGATTGTAAGCATGGATATATGACGTCAGTATTGACGCAACAACATGGGGACAAGCAACACCCCATAGCCTACTATTCATCACAGTTAGACCCAGTAGCGCGATCTTTGCCTCACTGTGTACAAGCAGCAGTTGCAGCCGCAATGGCAGTACAGGCTTCGGCCTCAGTGGTGTTATTCCACCCTCTCACATTGAGAGTGCCTCATGCAGTTGCAATAATTTTACTGCAAGAGAAAGTGGCATACCTTTCTCCTGCTAGACATCTTTCATGTATGACTATACTGCTGAGCCAACCTCATATGACAATTGAACGATGTACGACATTGAATCCATCGACATTACTTCCAACTCCTGCGGAGGGCACACCACACAGCTGCCTGCAGGAAATTAAACAGTTAGCTTTACCTAGACAATATCTTACAGATATGCCCTTGGATAATGCCGAGGTGACATATTATGTGGACGGCTCATGCAGAAGGGGTCCTACAGGGAAGAATCTGGTGGGGTATGCAGTAGTTACAGACACTGAAATTTTAGAAGCTCAATCCTTACCACACAACTTATCTGCACAAGCAGCAGAATTGAAAGCTTTGACAAGGGCATGTACTTTAGCAAAAAATAAAAGTGTGAACATATATACTGATAGTCAGTATGCTTTTTCTACAGTACATGTATTTGCACAACAATGGAAAAATAGAGGAATGATAACATCCAGTGGAAAACCTATTAATCATGCACAATTTATTTTGGAGTTATTAGAATCTATTCAGTTACCTACCAAAGTAGCTATTTGTAAATGTGTAGCTCATACAAAACAGCAGGATAAGATTTCAAAAGGCAATGCACGAGCTGATGCAGCTGCAAAGCAAGCAGCCTCAGACTCAGAAACTTTACTTTTAAATGAGGAATTACAACCCTCTGAGATTTTAGATTTAGACATGTTAAAAACAATGCAGACGCTTACTACAAGAGCAGAAAAACAAAAATGGGTAAAATGAGGTGCAATTCTTGAGAATGGACTGTACATTTCAAAAGAAAGAAAACCTATATTGCCGTCTAATTTATTTAGATATGCAGCTTTGTTGAGCCATGGGCAGTGCCATGTCTCAACAGGGGGGATGGTACAGTTAGTAAATCGAATATTCCAAACATATGGATACACAAATTACAAAAAAACATTTTGTGCAGCTTGTCATACTTGTAACAAGCATCATGCACAAGGGGCATTTAAAACCAAGCAAGGAAGTTTTCCTATACCACCATACCCGTTCCATACTATTTGTATGGATTTCATAGAATTGAATAAATGTGAAGGGAAAAAGTTTTGTTTAGTTATTGTAGACATGTTTTCTAAATGGGTAGAAGCTTTTCCAACCAAAAACCCGGATGCAGCAACAGTGGCAAAAGCCCTGATAAAAGAAGTAATCCCTAGATTTGGCATTCCAGAAAGGATTTATAGTGACAATGGCACACATTTTGTGAATCAAACGATTCACCAGCTTGGGAGATTTTTTGGTATCTCCTTGAAGAACCATTGTGCTTACCACCCACAGTCAGCAGGACTGGTGGAAAGGTACAATGATACCCTAAAGAATAAACTTAGGAAGCTAGTAGAGGAGACCCAAAATAATTGGATATACTGTCTGCCTCTAGCACTGCTGAGTATGAGAATGGTTCCAAATGTAAAGGGTTTGACTCCCTTTGAAATGGTTTTTGGGAGAGCATATTATGTGCCTCAGTGGAAAGCTCTCATGCCTGCAGAGCAAGAGGCTGACAGTTCATTAGCTAGTTATATGAGGAAACTGTTAACAAATAAATCTGTTTTGCAGTTTAACTCTTTTTCAGATAAGGAACAGACCAGACCGGTGGAAGCAGTAGTGGTTCCTGGATATATGTTTGAATGAAAGTGACGAAAAGGAAGAATTGGGCGAGTCCAAAGTGGGAGGGACTGTACCAGGTTCTGTTGGCAATGCCTACTGCAGTTAGAGTGGCTGAGAGGATGTCCTGGGTTCATTTGACGCATTGTAAACCAGTAAAGAACTTTCAACTTGATAAAAACTTTGTGATTGATACACAGCCAGTCCGAGATGGCCAAAAGCAAAGCGAATAGAAGTTTAGATCAACCCCAGAGATGTTGCATAATCAACTTGTTGCGTGTACATTTATTAACTGTAATTGTGACAATTTTCCTCTTGCTGTGGTTTATCCTACACACAACCACACAAGTGAAAGTGGGAAGGTGTGATGAAACATCTATAGACTGGCATCCAAATTTTAACACATACCTAGCCATGAAACGTGTGTATGCAGAGACTATGAACATTTCAAATTGCTGGGTTTGTACAGCTATACCAACAGCATATGTAGGACTGATAATGTCCGCTGTCCCTTTGGGGATAAATGAGACTTGGGAGAATTTACTTTTCGACACAGGAACTGTGAGATCACAGGACAAAATAGCTTTATTTTTACCTGTCACACAAAAAGGAGTTGTATGTTTCTATAAAAATGACACTCTCCAGGTGGGCTGGAGCAATTGTAATATAACCATATCTTACCGATGTTATATTAAGAATAGCAATGGCAATACTTTTTGTAATACTAATTATGACTCGTATTTAAACTCATTGAAAACAACTATGAGTGACATTCAAAAAAATCCAGTTTTGTTTAAACAATTGTCAGTTATAGATCAGAAAATGTTTCATGCATGGCTGATGCGTATTAGTACTAAAGTAGAAAACTGTTATTTTATTTGTGGGAAAAAGGCATATAAATGGTTACCTGAGAATTGGTCCGGCAGTTGTTTTTTGGGTTACTTGGTTCTGGCAATAAGACATACTGCAGAATTACCTTTGGGTAAGATACAAAATGTAAGAGAAACAGCTCGAAAATCCGAAGGTCCAGTTAAGAAACCTGTGAATCCAGTTGGGAAGATCGAAGCTGGTTGGAAAGACCATAATTCAGTAAAAGACAAAAGCGAATTGACTCATATGGACTTGAGTGACAGTGTTATATCCTGGGCAGGAATATTCCCAGCCTATGGAGCAGTCAAATCGATCTGGGAGCTGAGGAAGTTGTCGAAACTTCTCGAAGGAATGAGTAATGCAACTTTTTCCACCCTAGAATTGGTGACTGATGAACTGAATGCAATGAGAACTGTTGTGCTACAAAATCGGATGGCTCTTGACTTCACCCTAGTGGCGAGAGGTGATACGTGCGCGCTTATCAAAGAAGAATGCTGTGCTTTTATTCCTGACAATCGTCATGAGATAAATAACCACCTAGAGGTAATTCAGCAAGTATCAGCCATGACTGAACCATGCCCAAACCCACTGACGGACTTTTCCAGAATCTATTTGGGGGGGGGGGTTCCATCCTAATGAATATTCTAATTGCCATTTGTGTGGGTATACTCCTAATAGGAGCATGTGTTTGCTGTGGAATTCCCTGCATGAAAAGATTAATCAAATATTTTGTTGATGTATCTGTTACTGAAACTTTCTACCAAGATATTGAAATTGAAAGATTGATTTCAGATTACGCTTTTTCTGAAGTATAGATTAAATGACTCACATAGCTGAAAATCCTGAGTGGAAAAGGCTAGGAGATGAAATGACACTATGCATACTTCAAAATAGAATAAAAAGTATTAATAGGGGGAAAATGTTAGAAAAATGTGTATTTGAATACATGAGAAATGCTAGTTTAAAAGCAAAGTAGTATATAATGCATTTTATTCTATTAATCATATGGTAGTAAAATTAATTCATGTCTAAATGTGAAGTAGTTTTGAAACTGCAGTGTGGCTTGAAGCAAAAGCTGATCTCTGGCCCTGACAGAATGCTAGCTTAGCAAGTTTTAATGTTTATGCTTTTCATAAGTGATTATCTGCTGGGTCAGGAAATTAAATGTGTGAAATAATGAAATCTTCTGCTCTTTCCTGTTGGAATGATCTGGCCTTGTATATGTGTTACTTAGATAGCACGCAGCTGTGTAAGAAAGTGTAACAGAGAAGAAAGACATGCATTAAAAGACTGAAGCTGCTATTGTATTCGAACTGATATGAAACCTTGAACAAGTAACTTTACAGAAAGACATTATGACTGACCAGCTGGATAGCAAGGCCGTATTGTATCTAAAGGAAATGTTTTTTTTAACTATACAGCATCAGCAAGACTTAATGAATGAAGAATTGTAAGCTAAAGTGATGTAGATGTCCTGTGACATATCACATCAGTAAGGTGGGCATACCTTGAATGTTAAACCTATATAAAATTGTGTGCTTCCTGTTTCATGTCAGACAAAATTCTGTACTTGTATGGTTTTTTGCCTCCTGGTGTACACTAGTAAACATTTGAATCTGAACCTCCTGTGTATTCAATTCTTAATTTTATTTAACAGTAATACATCAGTTCACCATATCTTCATACTTGTATGCAATGACTACATTCTATGCATTTATCCCATAATGTATCTTCTGTCCTTGTAAACTATCTCAAGTCATTTAATTAACATGTATATCACATCTTCACTCGAATTTGTTGCAGGGCAGCTTTATATCTCTATCCACATTCTTTATCAGCATGCGCACCTGCTGGATTGACATTCACAGTAATTATCATTACAACAATCTTGCAGGTTTTATGTTTGAAATGCTTCTTATACACTTTCATCACATGTGCCTATGTGATACGAGTACACTTTGAAGATTTCCCCTCCGCAATATTAATAACCAATTCTATCACATTTTGATGTAATAATCCCCACCCCCGTTTCTCCTCCCCTCATTCTATATTGTTTCCCAGTACCTTTCCTTAATATCTGTGGGCTACAGTGCATACTCATATCTGAGCACTGCCTATATGTGATCTGTTTTGTTTGCTTTGCATGCTTCTGCTTGCAAGCACCTTTCCATGGCTGAGAACATACCATATCCAACTAGGTTGGAAAGCCTGGGCCTTTTTTTACAGTTGGTTATAGATATCTGCGGGGAAAACTTTCCTTAACTTATAATAGGCTTTAGAGTGTTAGAGCATCCTGGGCCTTTTTAAAATTGGTTATACATATTTGTGGGGCAAACGTTTCTTAACTTATAATGGGCTTTAGAGTGTTAGAGCATATTACACTTTTAGACTAGATAAGTGAAGTACAGTTTTAAGGGCAAGTTATTTAACATAGTCACTGGTCTAGTTGTGAAACAGAGTTCTGCTATACGTTCATCAAGCCCCTTCTTTGTGAGTTAAAAAAAAAACAATTAGATAAATGGATGGGTTCTAAAACTTATAGTTTTATTACAAAGTCTGTTTTCTGATTGACCTTTGGCCTATACACAGATGTATATGAACTACCGAACTACTGAACAAAAAATTGCAACATATTGGGTTGCCACTACTACTACCCATCTAATTATATTTCACACAAGAAAGAATTCCTTAATTTGCTGCTCAGTTACTACTATTGCAAACAAGATGCTAGTTCCTTACCATTATTGGCTAATCCTTTCTTGCAGTCAAAAGTGCCATATAATTCTAGATGAGTTTTAATTATTTTGCGAATGACTAACTTTTAGACCATCATATAAACCAAGAATGTACACAGCCAGATCTAACAAATGGCTAGCATCATTTGAGGTCCCTTAGCTGGAAGCTGGACAAGTTGTGTTAAATATTTCTGAATTACTCGTTTCCACTACAAACCCTTTCACTAATCATGTCTCACATATTTTTCTATTACTTTCAATACAATGATTTGCTTATAGTTGAGGTTTACTTCTATCCCCAGTTAATATTAGGTTGAAGTTAAGTTTCTTATACTGAGCTGAAAATACCATTTATTAATGCCTTTCCTACCATGCTCCCCTCTGTAGCTGCTTCACCTTTAATGATCTATATGCCAGAATAGATATGCAGCATTTTATGCAATTCAATGGAAGGAGGGTGTCTTTCATATATCCCTACAATAAGAAATTTAAAATGGAACCTTGAATCAACCATAATTTTTTAGGCTACAAAATACTGATAATAATTATGCAAACTCCTAATGAAAAGACATATTTATACAACCTTTAATTAACAGAACAATGTTATTTTCCTTAGCTCAATATGAATTCACTTTTGTGCATGCAGTGCATGGATTGTGGGGATTAAGTTACAGACATGGGAAAAAAAGATACGTTTGTTAAGCACCTTCTTTACATCAAAACAGCCTTAAAGAGCTCTTGTTAAGCACCCCTATGCACTGTTAAGATCTTAATCTGCATCATGTTGTAACAACACTCTTGGGTACTCCACACTGACACCTTTGTCAGTAAAATGTGGGGCAGAGTGAAGTCAATGTCTAACATGTTTTAAAGCTGTAAGTTTTAAAGAGTGGCACTTCATTTCTGCCTGCTATGTGTATGGCAGCAGAAGAGTGTCTCATGGCTTTCAAAGCTATAAAATACTACTCTAGTACAATCTTTTTCTGGAGCAAATAAAGCTCCATACACTACAAAGAATTATCATTAAGTCTCTCTAAAAATGACTTTTGCTATGTGTTCTCAACATGGATGACAAGATTTACCTTTCAAGCTTTTGTTTATTTAACTCTCAAGAAGTTCTTGATGTGAATATAAATAAATTGGTTATGATTAGTAACCAGGTTATAATCCTGTATTTAAAAGAAAGATTTTCTTTCTTCAGTCTTAAATCAGTGTATCAGTAAACCAATTTCAGTGGCAATAAACTCAACTTGACTTCCTCATAGGTGCATAGGTTCATAGGTTGGTACTAGGCTATCAGCCCTAGGGCCTCTACAAGCCTAGCCATAACAAGTCCCTGGCTATTTCTTCCCACGCTATTTACTTCTCTGGACCACTGTCTAGCAGGGCGACTGACGTGATCCCCGGGGTGAATTTCCTTTCTCCAATCCAATCGTCAAGGTTCCTTTTGAAGAAGGCCAAAGAGGCACTCTGCTTGACATGTATGGGCAATCTATTCCAGAGTCTGGGGAGTCTCTGGGTCAGGAACCTATCCCTCCAGCATGTTTTGTTTATTGTGATGACAAGGTTTAGATCTCTGGAGCATGTGGCTCTGAGGGATTGGGATTTCCTTAAGTGTAGCATGTCCAATAGCTCTGGGTTTGACAAGGCCTTGTATGTTAAGCAGAGATCGCCTCTGAGTAGACGATATGTGACAGAGTATAGCTGGAGTTGTTTAAGGTGGTCAGCATAGGGCATCTGCTTTAGGCTTGTGATTCTTTTAGTGAGGTATTTCTGCGGCCTTCCCAGTTGTTGCAGATGTCTTAAGAGGTACATACTAAATGGGGCTTTGTATTCTATAATGGGTCTAATGAGAGATGAGTACAGTGGAACAATGACCTCCTTTTTTCTGGATGAAAAGCCCTTAGTGATGAGGCGTGCCACATAGAAGGATTTCCTGACTGTTGTGGCGATGTGGCTATTGAAGGTGAGACCACTGTCCACCTGTGTCCCTAAGTCTCTTATCACACTGTTTAGTGTACTGCCACCTATATGGTAATTCATGGATACATGTTTTTTCCCAAAGGGGATAACTATACATTTCTTGGCATTGAGCTTGAGCCCATGGCTCTGGCACCAAGCATCTGTTTCTGTAAGGCCCTTTTATAGAGTATCCACATCATTTGGGGATTAAATAATGGCTCCCAGTTTGCAGTCATCTGCAAACTTTGTTAGCCAGAGTCCCTTAGTGCTGGCCTGTACTTCAGAGAAGTAGATGTCAAACAAGAGCGGTCCCAGGACTGAACCCTGAGGTACTCCACTTGTCACTTGTCTGGAGCTGGATTTGGAGTCAACTACTTTTACAGTGTAGGTTCTATCGGTAAGCCAGTTAGCAACCCATTGGGTGATGTAGGGATTAATGCCCAGCTTAGTAAGTTTATCTATGATTCCAGAGTGGGGGGTGGTGTCAAAGGCCTTGGCAAGGTCTAGATAGGCTGTGTGGACCACCTTACCCTTGTCCATGGCTCTGGAGACTGATTTGAAGAAGTCAATCAGGTTCAGGAGACAAGATCGGCCCTTCACAAATCCAAACTTAGTGGGGTCCAGTGTTTGAAGGTTGCCAATGTCTTTGTTTATAAGTTCCATGATAATACGCTCCATGGTCTTGCAGATAAGGCTTGTCAGACTGATGGGATGGTAGTTTCCAGGATCCAAGGTGGATCCCCCCTTGTGGAGTGGGATAACTGTAGCTCTGCACCACTCAGTGGGCATGAAGCCTGAGGTGAGGCTATGATTAAACATGACACTTAGGTGAGGTGCCAGTTCATATTGTAGTTCATGTAGTACACAGCCCAGGATGTCATCTGGTTCCATGGATGCTGTATTCTTAGCTTTGGAGAGTGCGTTTTTTACCTGTGTGGCCGTTATTACCAGAATTTGGCAATCTTCCGGTATTGAGATGGGCCATTTAGGGGGTGAGAGGGGGTGAAGTTGACACTGAATCGATCTGCCAGGATATTGGCAATATCCTTGGGATCAGTATATTTAATGCCATTCTGTTTTAGCTCGGAGCAGATCTGAGCATTGCCATTTAGATTCTTGACATAGTTATAGAATGCCTTGTGGTTGTCTTTGGAATCTTTGGCAATTTTATTTTCGTAACTAGCTTTGGAGGATTTTATGAGGGATCTCAGTTTCTTACTGAGGCTGGTAAGGGAGTTTTTGGCATCCTGGGATTTTCCTCTTTTCTGCAACAGTTTCTTCCTTTTGTTGTAAAGTTTGTTTATGGCAGGGGACCACCAGATTGGCTTCGTTTTGTTGGATGAGAGCAACTTGGTTCTATTTGGGATGGCATGATTCCTGCATGAGTAGATGTGCTCGTACAGTGCCTTAGTGTAGGATTCAGTAGTTGAACTTTCAGTTCCTGTCTGCATGGCTGTCATGAAGTTTGTCACTTCTGACTTGAGTAGCATGAAGTCGGCTTTGGAGAAGTTTTTTATGGAGGTTTTCTTACTGGGGGGTGGGGGTGGGATGTGGATGTTAAGGGTGAATTTTGTTTTGTCTTTGAATAGCTTTCCTCAGAAATGCTGTCATATCTATGGAGATGCTGCAGTATAGACCAGTTCTAACTCTTATTTTGACGTTCTTTGAAACTTAGACTCTTCTTTTCAGATTTCAGCTTCTTCAGAAAAGGCTTCACCCCTACTCCCTTCAGCGCACACACACACACACACACACACACACACACACACACACACACACACACACACACACACACACACACACACACACACACACACACACACACACACACACACACACACACATTCAGAGACGGTCATAGTGTGTCTCCATCCACAGGAATCAAAAGTACTCTAGCCAGTTTTTGAAATAACTGTTGTTTTGTTTCCTGTTCAAAGAAACCCCAACAAGTATGAAGGACTCTGTTTACAGTTTTCGGGATTGCTCCTTTTAAACATGCTACATATTTTGTTTCCTTCAAAAGGAAATGCAGACTCTCTTCAAAATGTTCTGCAATGTGGCATACCTTCTTTTCCAAAGGAAGCATCGTCTTTTCAGAGTTTTTTTGTCATGAAGTTTATCTTTTTTTGGTAGCATTGTTGCCTCACAGCAAGAGGTTCTCCCGTTCGATTCTCGGCTGGAGTGCGGAGAGTGCCTTCTGTGTGGAGTCTACATGTCCTCCCCGCGGTTGAGTGGGCATTCAAAAGACATGCGTAAATGGGTGTGCCTTCCTTGAAGGTTGAACGTCGAGCTGGCACCTCAGCATTTGTCAAAATCTACTGCCAATCATTATTGGCTGGAGTTCCGCTGTGGCGACCCCTAACTGGGAAAAGCCGAAAGACAACACAACTTTCCAGTGAACTAAAA
This sequence comes from Protopterus annectens, assembly GCF_019279795.1. NCBI lineage: Eukaryota > Metazoa > Chordata > Ceratodontiformes > Protopteridae > Protopterus > Protopterus annectens. Next base: position 1,147,145,151 of record NC_056726.1, on the reverse strand, counting down.
GGACTTAGACTGCAGACCCAAGGCAGCAAGCTGTTAAAGCCTCTCACTGTTGATACAATGTATCTTGAGCAGTATATTCAGGGCAACAGGGTGTTAAAGCCTCTCACTGTTGATACAGTGTGTCTAGAGCAGTGTATCTAAGAAGTCTGATAAATTTTAAATCCTTCAGTTGTCCCAAATGAAAATGCTGCAGTGTTATACTACAGTTAAAAGTAAAACCATTTAGGGGTGAGAGGGGGGTGAAGTTGGGGGCTAGGAAAGAAATGCTGCACAGCATGAAGTCAGTAGCACCAGGAGAAGAGGCGTGGTTGATTGTTTTGCATATCAGGGGCAGAGACAGAGATATCTGTTTGGCCCCAGACTACCTGGATGTAGAATAGCTCCAACCTTCTTCTGTCACTGGCATAGAGACAGGTGAGCAGCCAGGGGAAACAGAAAAAAAAGAGAAATAAAGCCACCAGTAACAGCTGAGAATCAAGAGAAGGCATTACGTTCACAGGTTCCTAGACTCTTACTAAACCTATGGCCAAGTAGACTATCAGGAAATTTAACCACATCACTCAGTACTGGAGGAAGACTAACAATCTTCCCAGTTAAGTAGATTTTCTCCATGTATGCCAGGTGAAAATCTGTAGTCACTCATCCATTCATCTAGGTGGTTTTTAAGGGTTTCTAGGGAAGCAGTCTGCTTGTTATGTAAGGGCAGCCTATTCCATTAATGGGGCTGTTACTACAAATTCCTTTGGTTGCTTCATAGACAGCTGACAGGATATTAAATTGATGCAAATGGAACTTTTGAAGAGTAGTAATGAATTAGGCTTATGTAAAATATGTCTATATTTATTAACAATGGAAAATTAGAGTGAAAATACCAAGGCAAAAGCAAATGCAACATCAAGAAACTCAAGAACAGAGTGACTCGACAGTCTGAGTGCATAGAACATAAGAGAAACTAATAACAAAGTTTGGGTATAGCAGTCAAACTTAATGTGTTATCAAAAGATGATTTGTTTGTTATCCAAAAATCAAAACATAATGCATTTTTAATGTGGCAATGAAGCCCTGACTGTAGCCTAGACAATTTGCGTTGAGTTACCACCACAGATGTCAGACAGATTAGATGGCGAGGAAGAGTTTGAATAGCTGACACTGACCTGTTCATCCTCAGTGGGCAAGAAGGTTACTCGGTCATCCAGCAGCTATTACAGAAAATATATCCCTCACTGGTAGCATAGAAGGATAAAGCCCTGACTGCAGCCAAGGTGACCCAAGTTCTAGTAGCGGCTGGGGTGTTTGATAGAAAGGTGGGTATGATGAGTGAGCCTATCCTGGGCGGCAGGGAGTACGAAGAGGTGGCCCTTCATTGAGCTCTGCTGGATATCTGCTTTCAGAAGGAAATACAAATCCAGATTGTGGAAGGGTGGCATGTACTTCCTACAGGTGTGTAGTGGAGCATGTGTTTGATTCTCATCTCATAGTCCACCAAACCTGAGGAATGTGCATCATAACACTGAGGGGAACTGAGGGCTGGGAAAGAAATGCTGCACAGCATGAAGTTAGCAGCACCAGGAGAAGAGGGGTGGTTGATTGTTTTGCATATCGGGGGCAGAAACAGAGATATCTGTTTGGCCCCAGACTACCTGGATGTAGAATAGCTCCACCCTTCTTCTGTCACTGACATAGAGACAGGTGAGCAGCCAGGGGAAACAGAAAAAAAAAGAGAAATAAATAAATTATTACGGAAAATTACAAATTTGGACATTCTAGGCTTCCTGTTTTCTTATGTATCATATGTGCTGATACTCCAAGATAAATTAATCCATTTCTTTCGATCCAGCTTGCCCATTATCACATCTCTGTTAGAGATTTTGTGTAATTCTCCATGCATGTTCCATACCTCATATCCTGAAGGCTGTTTCATGCAGTCATCACTGTACCTGGGTACTCATCCCTCTGTCTTTAGTGTCCTGTTGTACTCAGGTATGGCTGCTTCTTCTTAATGGTGCTGATCTCTTTCACAGTGCTGCCCCACAGTGTATTATCTACCCCTTAAAGGGGCACATTATGTGGCTTCTTAAGCAGATTGTGTAACTTGTTTTTGGCTGGATCTGACTCGTGCTAAGCCTGACTATGCAGTTTTATCCAGGACTATGATATGCCTTATCTGGTCAAGTTGACGCATTCTGCTTTGCTGCATCAAGAGCCAGAATAAAACATATACACCTCATAACCTAATACACAACAGACTCTACTGTAATATCACCCATGTCATCCAATAACATTTCTTTAATCACAAATGATATGAATCAAACAATTTCAGCAAACGCTTTAAATTTTAAACTGAATTGACAGTAGAAGACTTCACATGCATATCAACATTTTATTTATTTTTATTTTTTTATTTATTTATTTTATATTTGTTCGCCGAGATGGTCTGACTGGGCACAGGCCCGTTTTCAGCAGAGTCCCAGGGAGAAAAGCCCAACAGTAAGTAAAAAGTTTTAACAATATAAAAATTACATAATATGAAAAATGTACAGTATAAAGTAACAGCATATACATCGATATAAGATAATTATGCATAATTAATAATTCAATAGGTATACAATTTCAGACAGCAGACTAGTAACCTAGACTGTACAAAGCAATACAGTATGTGAAATTAGGCAGTAAGGTATATAGAGTGGAGGAAAGGAAAGGAGTTAAGTGATACATGGGCATAGCCAGTCCTTCTATAGGTATAACCTAAGTGAGTTTTTAAAGAGAGTTGACGTAGATGCTTTAATCAGAGTCGTAGGTAGATTATTCCAATTTTTACCTATGGTGTGAGAGAAGAGAGCTTTTTCTGCTGTATTGTTGGCCTTTGTGATACTGAGGAGGGGTTTGTCGGAGGAGTGAAGGGGGTGGTTTGTACTATGGTGTGTAAGAAGTTGGTCTAGTGCAGGGTTTTTTTCAGGTTCCCTTACAACCTTGTAGGCAATGACTACCTGTTGATAGTTTATTAGTTGAGGAAGTTCTAGCAGTTCCCTCAGATCTTGGCAGTGGTGGGTTCTAAAGGTGGAGTTATCCGCAAATATGGCAATTTTATTGTAGCATGACTCAAGTTTCACAAGGTCAAGTTTTTTTTTAGATTGGTAAGAATTGGTGAGGCATAGAGTAGTGTGGACAGGAGTTGAGTTTGGGCAAGGGTGATCCGTGCTTGACTAGTGAGGAAATTCCTGTGTCTATATAATGTTCCCATTTTTTATGGACCTTTGTAATAGTTTATGAGATGTGGACATCGAAGAGTAACTTTTTATCAATTTTGATGCCTAGGAGTTTTGTATTATCAGAGGGAGAGATCATAGTGCCATTTTGGAGGAGATAATGAAGGATATTGGTGGAGATAGTGAAGGATAGGGGGGCAGACATGTTTTTGTTGGGGGTGAAAAGTAACAATTTGGCTTTGTTAGGGCTTAGGATAAGTTGGATCTCAGTAATCCATCTTTCCACAGAGCTAAAGTATTCCTGGGTGAGGTTTTTTGTAGAGTGGCTAGTGATGGAGCAGAACAGATAAGAGTGGAATAATTGGCATATTGTATAAATGATGCATGCTGTGTGGATGAATGGAGATTGTTGGTAAATATAAAGAACAGAAGTGGACCTAATATTGAGCCTTGTGGGATGCCTATGGTAGTTGGGAATGAGGGGGATAGAACACCTTGCCATTGGACGGATTGCTGCCTACCGGAGAGATAGCTTTTAAACCAGGCTAATGTGGAAAGGCAAAAGATAGGGAGGCCAGGGTCTCTAGTAGTAAGGGATGTGAGACCATATCAAATGCTTTTGAGAGGTCTAAAAATATTGCAGCTACAAAGTTGTCTTTATTTCATTGCTGATTAACAAGATTGGTGAAAGAGAGGACAGCAGTTGTGCTATGGTGTTTCTGGAAGCCATGCTGTGTGGAGGAGAGGAGATTATGTGTGTTTAGGAATTTCATTACCTGGGAATGTATGCATTTCTCAAGTATTTTAGATAAGGGGGATAAGATGGCAATGGGGCTATAATTTGAGTATTCATAAGAATTTCCGCCTTTATGCAGTCGAATAATATATGATACCTTCCATAGTTGAGGGATGCATGTTTCTTGGATCGAGCGGTTTATAAGAAATAGGATAGGATAAGGATTCAGCTGCTATTTTTAGGAAATTGGCTGGTAGATTGTCAGTGGCCAGGGTGGTGGGTTTCAGTTTTAGGATGATTTTTTTAATTGCGGTGGTGGGAATGGGTGAGAGAGTGAAGGGTGGTATATTATCAGGACATTCGGTTGGGTTATATGTGGTGCTATTCTTGGATAAATGGGAGGAAAGTATTAGTATGGATTCTGTAAAATGGTGATTATATTGGTAGGGAATGTCTTTATTATTATTTGAGTTAGGAGTGGGAGTGGTAGTTTTTCCTGGTTTTAGAAGAGGGTTGATGGCATGCCAACATTTTTGGGGATCATTTGAATGTCTCTTTTGGATATTTAGGAAGTAATTTTGTTTGTCGAGTTTGGTTTGTCTTTTAGCCTGATTCCTAAGTTGTAGATAGTTTTGTCTGGCAAGGGTAGTATTGTCCTTTTTCCAGATTTTTTAAGTCTTGTCTCTAGATTTTAGTAGGGCTGTAGTGTCCCTGGATAGCCATGGAGCATAGTTTGCCTTGGCTCTAACTTTCCTAACAGGTGCTACTCTGTCAAGGACATTAGTGAGAATACTGTTAAAGTAATCAACAGCCAGGTCTAAGTCAAGAGTTTTCAGTGGTTTCCAGTCACTATGTTTTAGAATACTGTTTCGTTTTTGTATGTTTAATTTACAGTCACCTCTGACTATGGGTTTGGCTATGTTGGTTCATTTTCGCAAGAGGAATGTTGGGAGGTGGTCACTAAGACCATCTGGGAGGCAACCTGTCTGGTAGTTTTGTTTGGGGAAGTTGACTAATGTCCACTCTAGAACAGCTTGTTTATGGGATTTTTTGTCAACTCTAGTGGGTTCTTGGATAAGTTGGGAAAAGCTAAAAAGATTGATATGGTTAGTGGGGTTATTAGAGGTACAGATTAACCAGTCAGTGTTTAGGTTGCCTAGTAATATTGCTTCTTGAGGGAGATTTTCTGTGGTCCACTGTAAAATTTCTTTAACAGTGAAAGAGTTATTACCTGAGGGACTATAACAGGAGAGAATTATGATAGATTTTGTGTTATTAATGCTTAGGGTTGTACCTAAGGTTTTGGCATTCTGAAATTTGGGTATTGGGGTTTGTAGAGGTTTGATGTTAAGAGTATTTCTAAAGAGGCTAGCAAACCTTCCCCCTTTTCTGCCCATTCTGTCCAGTCTTGTGATGTTATATCCAGGTGGGATAATTTCTTCTGAATAAATAATTCATCACAAGGGCCAAGTGAAAAACCAACTCAAAACAAAAAAAACAAAATTCACTGTAAAGCACTGACGAACCGACAAGTTGTCAGTTCATCAGTGCTTTACAGGGATAATTTTGTTGTTTAGGGTATTAGGTTTTAGCCATGTTTCAGTTATAGTTAGTATGTCAGGGTAGTAGTGAGCTATAAATGCATGAAGGTCTGGAAGCTTATTAGAGATACTTCTAATGTTTACATTAATAATCAAGAGATCAGAGGTTTGCCTGGTTGATAAAAGAGTCTTGTGTTCCTGGGTTTGGGTGTATATCTCCTGATATAAGCAGACTATTTGTGATAAATATGTTTAACTGTGTGCAAAATGTCTATGCAGGATCTTAGTGGTGTTTTTCTAGTGTAAGGTGGAGATATGTGATTCTAATTAGTATGTAATATTAGGCTGTCTCTAAATAGTGTTGAAGAGAGAGGAAAATGTATGTATGAAAATGTATTTGTTTGGGTGAGTTTTGTATGGAATGATGTATTTTCTAGTGATGTGTTTGCATATATTGATGTGGTGACAGTTAGACACGTGAGTGCAAGGAGGATAGATCCTAACATGATTGTTGTTATCTGAGAGGTTGGGAGTTGGGTTTTGTTGGACTTGGGATTCAAGTGTGGATGTGTGTTTGAAGGGATGGTAAGCAAACACTATGAGTCTTTTTTATGGAAGAAGTTGATTAGGGGTGTGAACAGGGGAAGTGTCAAAGGTCTTTGATTGGGGGGAGGTATGGTCAGGTGGTAAGGGGTTCAGAATAAATGTAGATGTAGTGGGGGCGGGTGGGAAATGGGGATAGGTTAGATGAGCAGAGTGAGCCAAGTACAGTGAGGTGAATGTAGCGGGGCTTCACAAGTCCTCGAGAGTCCACACGACTGCAAAAACCTATCAGAGCTACTGGTCAGGTCAAGAAGTTGATTTCCAGTGAGTATACTACCAATTGTGGAAACTTTTTCTTGTCTAAGCTTGAATGTGTTAGTATAGGTTACAGGACTATAGGGATAAACTAGAGGGAAATGGTGCCAGTGTGGCAGATCCACGAGCAGTAGGCCATACAATTAAGCCCACAGTTTACACTTGTAAGCAGAGATAAAGAAAGTTAATAACCTTTCTTGTTTTACTGGATTTTACAAGGCAGGGTTACAAAACTGGAGTAAATGCAGTTTAAGCCGCGATCTGCTGTCCCTAACATTGCGAACCTTTCATGGGGGGGTGGGCTTGGTTAGGTGAATGAGCTGATAATTCCTTTTTTGATTTACTGGATTTTAGAAGGCAGGGTTACAAAACTAGAGTAAATGCAGTTTAAGCCTCAATCTGCTGTCCATAACATTGTGAGCCTTTCACTGTGGGCAGGCTAGGTTAGGTGAATGGGCTGATAATTCTGCCTCCAACGGGTTCTGCGAGCACTAGCTTTGAAAATCTGTGTCTATAAAATATTCTCCAAATTCTGACGTACCCTTTCCAATGGCTCCATTATCCACATATAATCATTTCACTTATTCAGCATGCATTTAAGCCAAGTGTTTATGGACCCTACATTCATTTTGTTCCTTCCCAGGATGCTCTGTTAGCTCACCCATTCCCTTGGTGGTGAATCAGATGTTAGAGAGTCTGTCAGCTTACTGGTAGCTTGGAACAGCTTAATCCTGGGAAACCTGAAAAGTTGAAGTAACTGGTCAGGAGGGGATGAATACATGCTCCGACAGATAACTTCTATTCTGATTCTCAGCTGGAAAATCCAAATCTGATACAATATGAGCCAACGTGGCCACTATAGGCAGATACCACACCCTGCTACTGCTAAGTGCTGCCAAATGTCAGAGGCCTAGCAGCCTCCTCACCACCCACCCGATGATGAACAAGTCAGTGTCAGCAAATCACAATCTTCCTACCCATCCAATCTGACACCGGTGATGTTAACTTAACAGAAACTGTCTGGGCAGCAGTCAGGGCTGAGCTTCACTGGCCACATTAAAATGCGTTATATTTTGATTATTAAACATGAAAAAAATCATATTTTGATAACACAAGTTTGGTTGCCATATCCGTTCTTTGTTATTTGTTTTCTGGATAGTATGGTGTCTTGATCATATTAACTAGAGTTGATGGGACACCCCAATTCCATGTAAAAATGGGCAAAAGTTGATAATGAAAACAACACCTTAAATGATGGATAATTGTAATGATAATTCCTGATAATGTTGTTTTATTTTACTTGTTGTGTTATTACTCTCTAATACATATTTGTTATATTTTCTAACTAAATGATCTATTCTTCTTTCAGATCAGCCATGCAGCCGGAATTTCCATTTTAAGTGACAAACATCAGTTCCCTTCTTTTCTAAGAACAGGCCCAAGTACTTTTCACCAGCCTCCAGCACTTTCTCAGCTTCTCCTGCATTACCAATGGGAGTGGGTGGGGCTGATAGCTACAGACAATGATTATGGACTAGAAGGAATTCAACGAGTCAAGGAAGAGATAATAAAATATGGATTCTGTGTTGCATTCTATGAAATAATTCCCCCACAAGTTACACGTTTTAAAATCATATCACTTGTCCATAAAATAAAGCAATCTTTAGCTACTGTTGTAGTGATTTATGCATTTCCAGATCACGTAGTTCTCTTGATGGAGGAAATTAAGCTACAGAACATCACTGGTAAAATTTGGATCGCAAGTGGTAGCTGGAGTATTTCTGTGGTGATTACAATAAAAGATATTCTGAGAGTACTTCATGGCACAGTTGGAGTTACAGCAGCCAGTGGTAACATGCAAGGCTTTAAAGACTTTCTTTACACAATTCATCCTAATAAATTCCCTAATGACATATTCATGAAAATGTTCTGGGAAACAGCATTTCACTGCAAGTGGATAGATAATACTACTGTTCAGGTAGTAGGAACAAGACATGTTGGTGATATTAGGTACTGTACTGGTCAAGAGAATCTACAGACACTGGACCAAGCAATATACCCAATTTCAGATTTCAGATTCCAGTACAACATATATAATGCAGTGTATGCCCTAGCACATGCATTACAAACTTCACAGGCATGCTTACATGAAGAAGGTCCGTTATTTAATGCAACATGTGCCAGCATTACTTCTTTGCAGCCATGGCAAGTAAGAGTGCTTTCATTATTGACTTTATTATCAGTTTTTTATTACTGTTTTTTCCTCTTTAGAAACGTAACACTTAATTGCATGATTGAAAAAAAAATAATGGAATTGTGATTTCAATTGTTACATTTCTTGGTGAAGTAATCGTTTAGTCAGTATGGTTAAGGAACTGAGGGCTGGGATTCACAGTCATTTTATTTATTTCATTTATTTGGCATTTGTTTACTGGGAAAGTCAGACTTGGCATGAATCAAACTGTTAAGCAGGTGTGCAAGGCATGTGGAGGGGCAATTTTTCAAATCTTGAGAAATTGTAGTAAGACATGAATGACTACCCATATTAATTTCAAAGCATTCACCTTTCATACAATTGAACACTACAAAGTACAGCATCTCTGAGAAGTGCAGTATGGGAATTATTATCCATCAGGTGGTCTAAATCAGACTGACTGTTATTACTTTACAAATGGGGAGGAAAGGGAGTGCTTAACACAGTAAAAAAAAGAGGAAAGAGCATGCAGAAAGAGACACACAAGGGGAGCAGATAGAGCTGTACATGGGGTAGGAATGCAGGGTACAATTATTTAGGCTATTGAACTTGTTGTGTGAAGACAAAGAAGGTGAGGGGTACAGTGTAGCATGCAAAGGCAGACTACCATGAGACACTACTGGCATTTTGACTGCACAAAGGTGACATGGCAAGGGTTGGACATATGCATTCAGAAGGTGGAGGAATGACAAATGGGTTGCTGGACATTGCATATGTTATTGGGTGCTAGAAATAGGGTCACACCACTAGGGATAGGGTAGAGTGTTTGCTATAGATGGGGTATAAGGATGGCCTGGATGGAAACTTACACAGAACCCTCAATGGCTGATGATCCCATGTAGTCATGGTGATACTGGACCACTGCTGACCCACTGGTCATACTGTGCTACTCCAAGAAACTGGCTTTTGCATTTTACTACAGAAAAGCTAGCCTTATGATCCACTATATCTTCCATGACAGCTTTACCTACCTACTACAGTTGTGGTTGGTCAATTAGTGATGGGGCATGTATGTCCATCTGAGGGCCATGTACACCCATTCCTGGTGACCTACATACCACTCTTTAGACCCATCATAGGCAACAGGAGTAACAGGTGACAGTGAAGGTATATGTTCACAGGTTCATAGGTTCATAGGTTGATACTAGGCTAGCTGCCCTAGGGCATTTATAAACCTAGCCATAGTGTGTTTGGCTTTCACCACCCTTTTAGATTAGTTGACTGTGCCTCTGTATAGTAGGTCACAGAAGATAGCCCTTTTAAGGTCAGTTTACTGTGCCTCTGTCTAGTAGGGACACAGAAGAGATCCCAGGGGTAATCCTACGATCTCCCATCCACTCGTCAAGATTTCTCTAGAAGAGGGTCATTGAAGGGCTCTGCCTAACATGGATTGGGATTTTGTTCCAGAGTGAGGGGAGCCTCTGGGATATGAATCTGTCCCTCCAGCATGTCCTATTTATTTCTGTGCTGAGGTTTAAGCCCCTGGAGTGTGTAGCTCAAAGGGATTTGGATTTCCTGAGGTGGAGCATGTCCATTAATTCTGGTTTGGAAATGGCTTTATACGTCAGGCACAGATCCCCTCTGAGTAGGCGGTAAGCAACTGAGTAGAGCTGGAGTTTCTTTAGCCTAACTGCGTAGGGCATCTGTTTGAGTCCCTTGATCCTCTTGATGAGGTACTTTTGGAGTCTTTCCAGTTGCTGCAGGTGTCGGGTAAGGTACATTCCAAATGGGGCATTGTATTCAATTATGGGCCTGATGAGTGATGAGAAGAGGGGCACAATGACCTCTCTTGATCTAGATGTGAACCCTTTCGTGATAAGGTGGGCTATATAGAAGGTCTTTCTAACCACTCTGGCAATGTGATTGTCAAAGTAGAGATTGCTCTCTACTTGGGTCCCCAAATCCCTAATTACTTCTTCATACTTAATGGATTACCACCTATGTGGTAATTTGTGGGCACTTTGTTTTTCCCAAAGGGGATGACTATGCACTTTTTGGCATTTAGCTTTAGACCATGGCTCTGGCAACAGTCATCCGTCTCTGTGAGTCCCTTTTGGAGGATGCTTGTGTCAGTCCGCGAGTCGATTATGGCACCCAGTTTGCAGTCATCTGCGAACTTGGTCAGCCATAGTCCTCCCATGTTAGCCTGTACCTCAGAGAAATATATACCGAACAAGAGAGGTCCCAGGACTGAGCTTTGTGGGACGCCACTTGTAACTGATTTAGAGTCTGACATGGCACCTGCAATTCTGACCATGTGGGTTCTATCCCTGAGCCAGTTTGCAACCCATCTTGTGACATAGGGGTTGATATTTAAGCTGGTGAGCTTATTTATGATGCCCGAGTGGGGTATTGTGTCGAAGGCTTTTGCGAGGTCCAGGTAGGCTGTGTGGACTACCTTCCTTTCATCTATGGCCTTGGTGACTGTTTCAAAGAAGTTGACCAGGTTCAACAGGCAAGATCTGCTCTTAACAAAGCCAAATTGGATAGGATCCAGTGTTTGGAGGTTCCCAATGCTTTGTTTATGAGTTCCATGATGATACGCTCCATAGCATTGCAGACCAGGCTAGTCAGGCTTATAGGGAGATAGTTTCTGGGGTCCATTGTGGCACCACCTTTGTGGAGTGGGACCACTGTTGCTGTACGCCATTCCTTGGGTACATATCCTGTAGTAAGGCTGAGATTGAACAGTGACTTTATGTGAGGGTTCAGTTCTTCTTGGAGCTCATGTAAGACGCAGCCCGGGACACCGTCCAGTCCCATTGATGCTGTGTTTTTTGCTTTGGAGAGGGCAGCTCTCACCTGTGCATCTGTGATGTCAGGGAGGCTACACTCTGTTGGGACAGACATTGGTTCTTTTGTGGGGGAGGGGGGGGTTTGCACTGAACCTGAATGTTGGCAATGTCTGTGGGTTCAGTGTATTTTTTGTCTTTTTGCACTAACTCAGAGCATATCTGGGAGTTGCCACCCAGGTTCCTGACATAACTAAAGAAGGCCTTGTGATTATCTTTAGCATCTTGTGCAGTTTTTCTTTCGAAGATGGCCTTAGATAATTTTATGAGGGATCATAGTTTCTTGCTAGTACTGATCAGAGATGCCTTCCCTTTTTGGGATTTTGCTCTATCATGCAGTAGCATCCTCCTTCTGTTGTATAGCTTATTTATGGGTGGGGTCCACCAGACAAGTCTCCTGCCTTTGGAGGAGTGAGTTTTGGTTTTATTTGGGATAGCACAATCCCAAATCCCTCTCTGTCTTCTTTTTCCTCCTCATTAGATGGACCTCCAGTGGGGAAAACCATGGAAAGGTGCTATCTGTAATTTATCTCTGAAATAAAACCATCTTTATGGCAGAAATCAATCTCTGTATCTTGTAGCTAGCCTTTCCTGCCTCCTTGACTTCCCACCCTATTAAGATGTATTTCCTCATGAGCTAATGCAGAAGCATTTCACTCTGTAGTACAGCCGTCTAGATGTTATGCATTTATTTTGAAAACATAAAATAAATATAAAAATAAACATGCTTACAAGACATCATGTGTGCTCTTTTAGTACTTTAGCTTCCCAATTCATAGCCTTTCAGATATGTAATTCCCTATAGCATTGCTCTATAGGTTGCTATAGGATACTTGTAGCTTTTATAAGCTTGATGACTGGGTCATGACAAGCATCTGTCTTTTTGAAAACTCCATCATAGTGACCCAGAAGGTGCTGCATGAAGTGGGTATGACGGAAATGTAGAAATATCATTGTGGCCTTCATGCACCCTGAATGAGGCTTATCATGGGAAGTTGTATCAGCCATATTCACCTTGCTGGATTTCAAAATGGGAAACACTTGTTTAAGAAGAGAATAATAATGGCTGTACCCAAGGATGAGAGACTGATTGGAGCAGATTTCAATGGGCATGTTGGTGAAGGGAACAGAGGGGATTAGGAAGTGATGGGTAGGTATGGTGTTAAGCAAAGGAATGAAGAAGGTCATATGGTAGTGGACTTTGCGAAAAGGATGGACATGGCTGTGATGAATATGTATTTTAACAAGGGGGAGGAGCATAGGGTGACATACAAGAGTGGAGGAAGATGCACACAGGTGGATTATATCTTATGTAGAAGGGCCAGTCTGAAGGAGATTGGAGACTGCAAAGTGGTGGCAGGGGAAAGTGTAGTTAGGCAGCATAAGATGGAGGTTTGTAGGATGACACTGGTGATCAAGAAGAGGAGGATGAGTGTGAATGCAGCACCAAGGATCAAATGGTGGAAATTGAAAAAGGGTAATTGTGAGGTGATGTTCATGGAAGTGTTAAGACAGGCACTGGGTGGCAGTGACGGGTTACCGAATAGCTGGGTAACTACAGCAGAGCTAGTAAGAGAGATGGCTAGAAAGGTGCTTGGTGTGACATCTGGAAAGAGGAAGGAGGACAAGGACACCTGGTGGTGGAATGAAGAAGTACAGGAGAGTATACAGAGAAAGAGGTTGGCGAAGAAGTGGGATTGTCAAAGAGATGCAGAAAGTAGACAAGGGTATAAAGAGATGAGGAGCATGGCAAAGAGAGAGGTGGCAAAAGCTAAGGATAAGGTGTATGAAGAGTTGTATAAAAGGTTGGACACTAAGGAGGGAGAAAAGGACCTGTTGGTTAGATTTGGCTAGACAGAGGGACCGAGCTAGTAAAGATGTGCAGCAGGTAAGGGTGATAAAGGATAATGAAGGGAAACATACTCACAAGCAAGGAGAGTGTGTTGAGCAGATGGAAAGGGTACTTTGAGGGGTTAATGAATGAAGAGAATGAGAGGGAGAGAAGGCTGGATGATGTGCGGATAGTGAATCATGAAGTGTAGTGGATTAGCAAGGAGGAAGTAAGGATAACTATGAAGAGGATGAAGGATGGAAAGGCTGCTGGTCCAGATGACATACCGGTGTTTAGGTGAAATGGCAGTGGAGTTTTTAACTAGATTGTTTAATGAAATCTTGGAAAGTGAGATGATGCCTGAGGAATGGAGAAAATGTGTTTTGGTACCGATTTTTAAGAATAAGGGTGATGTGCAGAGCTGTGGTAACTACAGAGGGATTAAACTGATCAGTCACAGCATGAAGTTATGGGAAAGAGTAGTGGAAGCTAGGTTAAGAAGGGAGGTGATGATTAGTGATCAGCGGTATGGTTTCATGCCAGAAAAGAGCACTACAAATGCGATGTTTGCTCTGAGAGTGTTGATGGAGAAGTACAGAGAAGGTCAGAAGAATTTGCATTGTGTCTTTGTGGATTTAGAGAAAGCATATGACAGGGTGCCTAGAGAAGAGCTGTGGTATTGTATGAGGAAGTCGGGAGTGTCAGAGAAGTATGTAAGAGTGGTACAGGATATGTACTAGGGTAGTGTGACAGTGGTGAGGTCTACGGTGGGAGTGATGGATGCGTTTAACGTGGAGGTGGGATTACATCAAGGATCAGCTCTGAGCCCTTTCTTATTTGCAATGGTGATAGACAGGTTGACAGAAGAGATCATACAGGAGTCCCCGTGGACTATGATGTTTGCAGATGACATTGTGATCTGTAGTGAGAGTAGGGAACAGGTGCAGGAGACCCTGCAGAAATTCAGATATGCTCTAGAGAGAAGAGGAATGAAGGTCAGCAGGACTAAGACAGAATATATGTGTGTGAATGAGAGGGAGGATAGAGGAATGGTGAGGATGCAGGGAGTAGAGGTGGTGAAGGTGGATGAGTTTAAGTACTTGGGATCAACAGTTCAGCGTAATGGTGAGTGTGGAAGAGAGGTGAAGAAGAGAGTACAGGCAGGATGGAGTGGGTGGTGAAGAGTGTCAGGAGTGATTTGTGACAGACAAGTACCAGTAAGAGTGAAAGGAAAGGTCTACAAGAGTGTAGTTAGACCAGCTATGTTATATGGGTTAGACACAGTGGCATTGACAAAAAGGCAGGAGTCAAAGCTTGACGTGGCAGAGCTGAAGATGTTAAGATTTGCACTGGGTGTGATGAGGATGGACAGGATTCGGAATAAGCATATTAGAGGCTCAGCCCAGGTAGGAAGGTTTGGAGACAAAGTCAGAGAGGCAAGATTACGTTGGTTTGGACATGTGCTGAGGAGGGATGCAGAGTATATTGGGAAAAAGATGCTAAGGATGAAGCTGCCAGGTAACAGGAAAAGAGGGAGGCCTAAGATAAGGTTTATGGATGTGGTGAGAGAGGACATGCAGGTGGTTCATGTGACAGAGCAAGATGCAGAGGACAGGAAGAAATGGAAACAGTTGATCTGCTGTGGTGACCCATAATGGGAGCAGCTGAAAGAAGAAGAAGAAGAAGAAGAAGAAGAAGAAGAAGAAGAAGAAGAAGAAGAAGAAGAAGAAGAAGAAGAAGAAGAAGATTCTCATGTCAAGAAACCATTGCCTGCTCAGTTGCATAATGCATGTTTATACATCTATGTCTTCCACCAGCCTTTGGAATTCAAGAACGTAATGAAGGTCTCATGAACTTGCTGCTCATTATGGGTCCACTGCAAGAAAGTGGATGAAGCAATTTATAATCATTCATGGTAAGAGGTCTCATTTGCCTATGTAATTTGCAAGAAGGATTTGAATTTGGAGTGCTTGGCTTGGAATCAATGTTTTGCTTACTTACTTTCCACAAGTCGTGCAACACTATGATGTAGTGTTATGAAAGCTTTTGCAGCATCAGATCTATAGATATTTCCAGTGAGGTGTATGCTTTCCATTCAGACAACTGCTCCAACATCAGGGTTAATGATACAAGAATAGGTATGTCTCTTAGGGGTATGCGTACAAGTTTTGATAATGGATTGTGCTTGACTTGTCTATATGGTTACGTGACTACAGCACAGTAAATATGCAGTTTGGAGGGGAGGAACTTCACCATGCCATGCCAGTGGAGTATTTAGCATGTTATCACAAGGGAATAAGAATTACATAGCACTGTAGATCAATGTGTAAGGCCTGTATACTCTGAATACTTTCCTGTGTGTAACAGGTACATAGTCAGTGCCTGTACACAAATCATTAGCAAGAATGTATAAACACAAAGTGTGAGATCCATAGGACGAGGCAGACATAGGCTAGAGAATTTCGTAAGTGTTGAAAACAATGCTCTGGTGCAGGTGCTCATTGTTCTTGTCTTGCAGATGATAGTGGGGATGCAGACCATCAGATAAGGGACTAATTAGAGCAGTCTATAAATGTGGTTGATGTGCACAACTGCGCAATAAGCGAGGTTCAACATCACTTGACTGGTATGACCAATGGCGCTATGCAGAAAGCATGTGAGACTATAAGGGAGAGATTTGTCACAAGAGAAATTGTTTGAGTACAAAAAGTCAAAAAAATGTTTAACATCAGGATCTAGGCATAAAACATTAGGGGGATATATTTCTATAAGAACAAGATATCTGATTAAGGTTAGAGACAAAAAATATAAGAAATGGAAGAGAGGTCAAACTATAACTTTGAAAACTGAAATAAATAAGCTGGACAAACAGATTAAGCATAGTGTGAGACAAGATAAAGAAAAATTGAAGAAAATTTATATAAAGATATTGTGCATAATAGAAAACCTTTTTATAGATGTATAAGATATGGAAGGAGTAAAGACACACAAACTGATAAACTGTGCAGATTCTAAAATGTATTCTCAGACACAACAGATTATAGTTATATTTACAAAATCTTATGCAAAGCAGGTTGGCTGCACAAAAGGGGTGATAAGTTGTCCTACTGACATCCAGGTAACTCCAGATACTGAAATCAAATTAGATTATATCAAAAAAGCCAAAACAGGAAACAGCTTACGACTTCATAACTTCACAAAAAACAAAGCTGAAACAGCAGTTGGTAGCGGATGCAAACAGTTCCCAAACGAAAGCCAATGCATTAAGTGAGCAAAAAAAATACTTCTTTAATAGACCAAAAATCACATTGAACACATGCAGATTCTCATTAAGCACTTTCATCCACTCTATAGTGGACTTCATCAGAATGTTTAAACAGCTGTTTTTCAGGCTATTTAAATATCTTTTGGCGCCAAACAGTCACTCCAACTTTGTTTAATTTAAAGTGACCCAGTGCCTATTTTGGCTGTTCAAATTGTACACCAAACAAAAAATACATATTCCCTCATAATGTAAATGAAAATTAGTGCATATAATTAATTAATTAACAAACACATTAAATAACTTAATTAATTAAATTAATTAAATCAACAATGTTGAGAGGCTTGTATTAACACTAATATCACTAAAATATACCATGGAGTTGGTCAGTACAAATTTGTTAAAATATCTAAGCAATCTGTGGACACTCAGTGCATATCATGTGTAAACTGTACATTTTATAACAGGTCTGTGCAATTCATTTTATATATATATATATATATATATATATATATATATATATATATATATATATGTACAATTAATCAAAAATATATTATATAATAGTCTCAGTACACTTCATTATAAAATATATATATATATATATATATATATATATATATATATATTAATCAGTTCTCTATTAGAAGACAAAAGATGCATTCTTTCAAATGCGTCTTGGTCGAACTCAAAAGCCTGAAACAGCAAAATATCGAAGCAGCTTTTAAGCAAATTCTTTTCCTAGGAAATAATTTGCTTGGCCGCTATGTTACATTGACATTTTTGGCACTGTAGTGTGGTCTTGCACTTGGTATATTTAAGTAGGGGTGTGTGGGGGGCACAGCCCCTCAAATCATGGGGGTGTGGGGGGCAAAGACCCACTTAATGTAATGTTTAAAGTATGTTTTTTTTTTTTGTTGTTGGAACAGCAATTTTTTTCCCTAGGAAAAAAATCGCTGTTCTGACAGTTCGAAATTGTAAGCTTTCGCTTACATAGGGTCGATTAATCACCTTTTGCTTTTTTAAGCACTCGGTGATCTAATATAGATCCATATTATTACATAAACTGTACAAGTTATAAATACCCTATGCATTAGTAAATACATGATGTATAAAAAATATATATGTCTTAAAAATCTATATCATGACAAGATCTTTCTACTAAATAAAAATGTTACTTGTAAAAGAATGCAAATATAAGTTTCTACCTATAATACTTGAGGTTGTAACTTCAATTTGTTCTACTCATAAAACCAAACCTACATCAAAAATGTATATAATGTCTAAATAAATAAATAAATAATTAAATGTTAATTAAATAAAAAATGAAAAAAAAAATAAATGTATAGATATATACAATGTAAGATGTGCCATAATAACCAGACTATTTTAGTTGAAAGATGGATTTAACAGAGATGTAATCATTCAGTCCTGGTTCCCTGGCAGCATCAGTAAGTATCTGCCATATAATTTCTCTCTTACCTAGTAAGTCCCTAATGTTGCCACCCCAAGGACTAACAGTGACTTGGTCAATTATGGCAAACTTGAATGCATGAGAATCATCTTGTCCTTCTATATGTTTATATAATGCATTAGTGGTGTCCTTAGTTCTAATACTGTAAAGGTGGTTATAAATCCTCTTCTTAAATTGTTGTTCCATTTTACCAATATAGAAACAAGGACACAACGAACATTTTGCTAAATATATGACATACCTACTGTTGCAATTGCCTTGCCAAAATGAAATATATGTTCTATTAATATTATCTAAAATTATCCCATCTGTGTCCAAAATCATACTACATTGCTTACAACTACCACATTTTGTAGTATGTTTACTTTGATTATTTCTTACTCCTAAAGTGTAGCCAATCTCTAATTTCCTCTTAATATTAGCTCCCATTTTATGAATAAATATGGGTGCATCACCTACTATTTTCTGTATATCTTGATCTACCACCAATATGTTCCAGTTCTTTCTCACTATATTTTTTATGTATTTTACATGAGGGGAATACTCATGGACACAAGCTCTGTTACACTGTTTATTAGAATTCATCTCTGTTTTTCTTAAATTCTTATTTAATTCCTTCCCAATCAATGGGGGATATTTCTTTCCCCATTCCCCTAATACGTAGTTAGTAATGTCATTCAACATAGACAAGGGGTATCCCCTAGAAATGAACACAGTTTTAATGTAATTAACTTCTTCTATCATGTTCTCTTAAGTAGATGTCATACGGGCAGCCCTAATACATTGCCCCTTGTATATATTCTTCATCATATTCCTAGGGTGATTACTTGTGTACTCAAGATAACTGTTAGAAAAAAGTGTTTTTTCTAAATATTCTGGACTGAAAACCATCCCTAGATTTATAAATGTATGTATCTAAGTAAGAAATACAATCTGGAGTACAAGTAAACATAAATTTTAAAAATGTACTAGTGCCATTTAAAAATTCTATGAATGCTTGAATACTATTCATAGGCCCATCCCATAAAATAAAGATATCATCTAGAAACCTAGCATAATAGGTAAAATGTTTTTAAAAATCACTATTAAACAGCTTAGTGGTCTCCCATTCTAACATAACCAGGTTTGCGAAAATGGGGGCGCAAGCAGCCCTCATAGCCCCCATTGCCACACCCCTGGTTTGTCTAAAGTTCTCACCTTTGTAATATATATAATTCTAATCTAATACCATAGACATCATTTCCATAACTAAACTAATTCTATCGCAATCCAAGTTGGAAAATTTTCTTACAAAAGTCATCTGGACCCTGTTGTTTAGGTATACACAAAAATAAAACTATGACGTCTATAGTAATAAAATTGAATTCTCTTTCCATACTGTTTTAGTTAAATTTGACAGAAAAACCCAGGAGTCCTTGATCAAGTGTGTTATATTATTGTAAATAGGTTTTAACCATCTATCTATCACGACTCTGAAGGGATATATTTTTGACCGACTACCAGACACAATAGGACGAAACGGTGGTTGTTTAATACTTTTATGAATTTTGGGAATACCCACCATAGTAACAAGAATAGGATCGTCCACCTTTAAATAATTGTATAAATCAGGAGTAATGCGATTATCCAATAAAAATTCTTCCAAACGTGAATCAATGCGTCTAAATCCTATATTAATTTAATTGACGGACACCGTTTCATAATTACCTGTTTCATATAAGATTTTATACATTTCATTAATATAGTTCAGAGAATTATATAAAACTGCACCTCCACCTTTGTCTGGTTTCATAACTCTTATATCATTATTATTACTTAACTGAACCAGTACATCCCTCTCATCTCCAGACAAATTATCATGGTACCTCTATTTTCCTATATGTTTTGTATATGTCATTTGTCAGTAGTTTTTCATAAATGACCATATTGGGATGGGTGGGAGGTATAAAGGTGCTTTTATTCTTTAATTCGTTATATGCATATTGTGAGGCATCATTTTGGATTTAATCTCTGGAAATGCAATTTAACTTCAGTGATAGTATCTACTATATTAACTTTTACACTAGGTATGTATTTCATACCTTTAGATAATAAGGTGAAATGTTCCTGCCTTAACTCTAAACTCATATAGTTATATATCTTAAAATTATTATAACAATCTACTATACCTTCACATTGGTCTAGTGCCTTAGCAGTACCTGAATCAATTTCATCTAATATTGTGGTGTACCTTTTTCTCCCCACTTGTTGATCACATAATGTGTCTGATAATGTTCCTGTCTTTGTTATCTCCATTTCCACTCCTTTCTGCACTCCATTGGAGCCTGCAGTGGTGTCCCTCTCTGAAACTTTTGACCCCTATGGTGGTCATTGTTATAATAGCGTGTCCTAGGTCCTGTATATAAAATTTTCCTTATAGTTGCCTGTTTACTACTGTCACCTTCTTCCTTCCATGGATAAGCCTTATTACATTTGTACTGATCTAAATCTCTCTTAATTTTCTTATATCAAAAAAGTACAGTGTAAACTGGATCCACACAAAGCACAGGGAGGAGATGGAAATAGTAACAATGACCTAAGAACACTTCAGCAAGAACTTAACACTACCATTATATCTATTATTCACTAGGTCATATAAATATGGGAGATTCCTCAAGATTGGAGACATGCACTTATTAAACCTGTCTTTAAGGGAAAGGGGAGTAAGAAAAATGCAGAATCATATAGACCCTTAAGTCTACTTTCGTGTTGTGGAAAATTAATGGAGAAGGTAATATTAGATAAGTTATTGTCAGAACTGGATAGGGTTTGAACAGAAACCATATATCAGCATGCATATAGGTTCATAGGTAAGTACTAGGCTATCTGCCCAATGGCATTTATAAGCCAAGCCAGAATGTGCTGGCTTTCGCCACTCCCTTAGATTAGTTCCCTGTGCCACTGTCCAGCAGAGCCATTAATTCCCTGCGCCACTGTCCAGCAGAGCCACTGCAGTGATCACCGGGGTAAATTTTCTGTTTCCCATCCACCCGTCAAGGTTTCTCTTGAAGAGTGTTAGTGAGGGGTTCTGCCTGATATATATTGGAATCATGTTCCAAAGCATGGGGAGTCTCTGAGACAGGAATCTATCCCTCCAACATGTCCTATTTATCGTTGTGGTGAGGTTTATATCTCTAGAGCATGTGGCTCTCTGGGATTTGTTTTTTTTTTAGGTGGAGCATGTCCATCAATTCTGGGTTGGACATGGCCTTGTATGTCAGGCAGAGATCACATCTGAGTAAGCGTTATGCAACTGAGTACAGCTGGAGTTTCTTGAGTCAGGCTGCATAGGGCATCTGTTTGAGGCCTGTAATCCTCTTGGTGAGATACTTTTGTGGTCTTTCCAGCTGTTGCAGGTGTTTTGTAAGGCACATCCCAAATGGGGCGTTGTATTCTATGATGGGTCTAATGAGTTATGAGTAGAAAGGCACAATAACCTCTTTTGTTCTAGATGCAAACCCTTTTGTGATTAGGTGGGCCACATAGAAGGATTTTCTAGCCACCTTGGCAATATAATTATCAAAGGAGAAATTACTATCTACTTGGGTCCCCAGATCCCTTATCACATTTTCCTGTATTTAAGGGACTACCACCTATGTGGTAGTTCTTGGGTACTTTGTTTTTTCAAAAGGGGATGACTATGTACTTTTTGGCATTTAGTTTAAGGCCATGATTTTGACACCAGGTATCCATCTCAGTGAGACCCTACTTTGCAGTCGTCTGCGAACTTGGTCAGCCATAGTCCTCCGATGCTTGCCTGTACCTCTGAGAGGTATACCGAACAGTATATACCAAACAATATGTTGAAAATAGTTCTATTACCACCTGTAACATGATGTTCTATAACAATATAATAACAACTATGAATGAAAAATTAAGCTGTGATGTAATTTATATAGAATTAACTTTAGCATTTGACAGGGTCATACACAAAACGCTGATCAATAAATTAGTACAACTAGCTATTGATGTACTCTTGATAAGATGGATAGCTGCATGACTTATAAATAGGACATGGCACATATCATACAGCAACTGGACAGGTGAAATCCTTGGGTATAGTCAGTGTATCCCACAGGTTCATAGATTCATAGGTTCATAAGTAGGTACTAGGCTATCGGCCCTGGGGCCTATAAAAGCCCAGCCAAAAAGGTACCCTGGCTTTTGCCACCCAAGAAAATTAATTTCCTGTGCCACTGTCGAGCAGAGGTGATCCCCGGGGTGAATTTCCTATTTCCCATCCAATCATCAAGATTTTTCTTGAAGAGTGCTAATGAGGAGCTTTGTTTGATATAGATAGGTAGTTTATTCCAGAGTATGGGAAGTCTCTAGGACAGGAATCTATCCCTCTGGCATGTTCTGTTTATTGTGGTGACAAGGTTTAGGTCACTAGAGCGTGTAGCTTTTCCTAGGCCCTTACTTATTTAGATTGCATCTTTCAGACCTAACTTTTTCATCTGAGGTGTTCTACAGTCTATACACAGACGACTTGAAATTAGGTGAACTGATTACAATTGTGACGCCCGTGCCCTGGCCCAGCAATCAAGGAGCCTAAATCCTCACCACTAACACCAGAGGGGGCATCTCATATATGAAGGAAAGGATAACAAATACACGCAGTACAGTACAATTTGCCTTAAGAACACACAGAGATCACAGTAAGTCTGGGGCTGGTCGCTCCCTTGCTCTCCAGGTCCACAATAAGACTCCCCACTGGCACAGCTATAGGGTCCAGATCTCAGCCTAGCTGGGGAAGCTAAAACCTCCAGCACCCTCTCTATCCAACCAATGCTTCATGTCCTTGCCCAAGTAGCTGACACACACACACTTTGAGATAAGAGTTTATACAACCACACAGACACTCCTGGGAAAGGCTGGCCCAGGTTCTCCTGCTGTGCCCCTATTACTCAGACTATATGGTAGTAATTACTGCCACCACCCAGCTAATAATTACCAGCATCTAAAAGGTCCTTGAAAGGGTGTCCAATTATTACTGTGCAATATTATTATCCAATTGGTAGTATAGCCCAGAGCTAAAGCTATTAGAGTAGCCTTGTACAGTAATCACTATAAATATGTAATCTACTCTAGAGCTTAACTTATCTCTACATAAAACAGTCACAGTTGAAAGGTTTTTAAATATTTAATAATGAATAATAAAAACACAAGACAATACTTCTTACTACACAGTGCTAGTCAAAAGTTCAGTGATCACAGAGAAATACTTAAAATAACACAGTAGTAAAGTTCTGACATCACAGAAAAACACTTAGTCTAATCTTTCTAGTTTCTAGCTATATCTAAGAGAAATACAAGTCTAAAATACTACTTACATCTAGAGCAAGGCAGAGTGATGTGAGTTGGACAGTCAAGACAAAAATGCTTATTGCCTTCTGATTTTCTGTTTAAATTGCTATCTGTAGTCCTGATTCCTATTACATCATTTTTTTCACACTTTCCTAGATTCCCGGGTTACACATTACATCATTTTGATTTAGTTCCCAGGCTAACAGAAACTGCACTTACATTCTTTACACCTGGGCAGAAACCAGAGCAATAAAGCACATTTCACATGTAAACTCTAGTAATTATTCCTTAACTTAAAACAATAGAAAGAATGTGCTAGCCCAGACGGAAGGACTCCGAATCTTTAACTTCAAAGGACAGACATGAAATGCTTGACTTAGCTTTCTTTACAGCAGAGGGCAATGTTGTTACATTTCAACATTTCACAGCATATTGTTTCATTTTAAGAAAAACAAGTCTGTATTTTGCATTCATATTTACAATGACAGAATTATGTACAAATTTCTATTTGACTAAGCTGGCAGCCTTCAATCATCCATACCAGTCTTCACAACAAGGGTTACAGATAAGGCATGTCTGCAAAATAACTTGACTAAACCGACCATTTGGGCACAGGAAAATAATATGCTGATAAATACATCAAAAATTAAGTATATGAGACTTGGGAGACACAAACTGAAAGGTGAATATTTAATACAGCACACAGTGATTATAACTGTAGAATCATTTAAGAACCTGGATATATTGGTACATTCAGCTATGGGTTTTCTAATCATATCAACCAATTGGTTAATGGTAGTTATATAACTATAGGTTGTATAAAACGTTTTATAATGTCTAGGAAATTAAAAATAATGAAGTCATTCCCTGGGATTCACTAATCTTCCATGCAGGAATAAGTTATTCCTGCACAGAAATGACTGTTTAAGGGCAGTAGTGCAGCGTGCCATGCATAGTAATGAATGCTGCCTCTGCTCCTAAATGGACAAGGAGCATGGATGAGTGCAGGGGGTGTGTCTGAGAGCGGAACTCTTACAATACACATTCCCCTGCACTCAGGACGTGCCATTCAGCAATGACAATGAGCGAGAACGCTCATAAGAGTTTGCATACCTCCCAACTGTACAAATCATCACAGAATGCCCAGAATTGTTGTCCATACAGTTGGCCTGTACCCCATTTGTCCTGAGAAATCACGGGATGATGTCAGGATTGAAGCCATTAAATAATGGCATACATTTTAGTCTCAGACACCAAATCCATCAGAAAACATATATGAAAACAAATCCTGTCACTCTAGCAACTTTCACAAGTTTATAACAGCAATATTTAAAACATGTCCGTAGTTGTACCTCATTTTGTCAAGCTTTGTCCAGATAGTTTGCTTGAAGAGGTTGAGAGGTATGGGGGTTTGCTAGGATGTCTGCCAAATATGCAGATGCATGCAGAAATCCACAGAAATAAGTGAAACTTGTCCCTTCCTAGAGAAAATAACAGTAGAGATTTTTTTTTATCAAATAGATTAAATTTAACTGTAGGTATGAGGGTTTGTCCATTGCTTAGCTATGCATACTGTAGCGTTAACAGCACAAGAAGATAAATAGCAAGTTACATTCAATTGAAGCAGTACTGCAATAGTGTAGTGGTCAGAGTGTTTGCTTTGTAAGTAGTCATTCCCAGTTCAATCCTCACTGAAGTAAATTCTATTTTCCATGTGAAATCACTTTATGAACATTTGTTTAGCTGTATAACCTACTAAATAACATATATTTACAAAATGGTGTACTGCATTAAGTGCAGATGTGAGGCGTCATTGTAATAATGTGGTAAAATCCACAGATAAACAGATGTGCCCCATACAGTATAAATACACATGAATCAGGGATACTAAATTAAGGTATAATGTGTAATAAATGATAAACCATAGAATGTCCAAATCTACCACTTTTCCCAAGACCCATGTTTCACTTATTTCTAATTTAGTGTGGGGGTAAGCAGGAGTAAGCACTTTTAAGCAGTAGTAAGTGGGTTTAAGCCTGTTTGCATGGGGTAAGCAATGCACACACAGGTAAAGCAATTTTGAAGCTAACTCTCTGTAAACATATTTAACCGGAAGTTAGCATTGTTTACCATCACGCAATCCCATGCAAACCCACTTACACCTGCTTAAAAGTTATGCATAGAAACAGTCAGGTAGTGTTAACAAACAATACCTCCACAGGTATACCAGTTAAGAGGTGTATACTGCAGGTAAAACACAGTTCATGTATATAGTTGTTTACAAGCATACTACTGTCCAAACTAAGGCCATAGGGTAGTGTAATAATACCTGTAAGGTACAGATTACAGCACTGACTAAGAAAGTATTGAGAACTACAGGAATAAACAAGTTGTTAACTGACATCTTTCTCTCCCCACCACCATATCCGCAACAATAATCTAAATGCACAACTCAGTGGGTATGTGAACAATTAAATCTACTGTTGGACATATGTCCTATTGTTTAATAAATATTGAAATTTGTTTCTATGCATGTGCCATATTGGAATACTGCCACGTTGGTGGCATGCTGACATCACTGTACCCGCATGCTGTTGTAATAGCTACTGTGGTTCCATATATACATGTGTTCTGTTTGCTATGCAGCTGTTCCATATCTGGTGTTCTGGGTTAATGGGAATATCTATGCATGCTGCTATACCTAATCCTGGAATGTGTTGACTATTACTAACCCACATATGTTTTAAAATTGAAACACCATAGCACATTTTGGAAGGCTGGTCCCAGTGGACCCACCTCTCCCACCTCATCTGGCCATGGCACCGGGCACCAGCACATCTGGGGCCCACCCCAGGACTTCCTCATCTGCTGGTTCTGAACCACCTTCAGGTGGAACCGCCTCAGGGGATGGGGCTCACCCCACCCCTGGGAGCGGGCATGGACAGGATACTATTACCCGAAGTCAGGTCCAGGGATTGGTGCATAGCGAACTCCAAAAGGAGTTTGCAGATCTGCTACACCAGCTTGAGGGCCGTGTGATGCAATTAGAGGGTCAGTCTGTCCCTCTTGCTCAGCCCCCAGCACAGCCACATTCAGGTCCGTGAACATGCAGTGGTGACTGCCCATGGGTGGGGACCTCAGTCCCACTCTTTCCATTTGGGGGTTCATAGGCTTCTGACTTCCAAACATCCCTCCCCATCCAAGATGTTTACCCCCCACATGTGTCATATACTGCCCCTGTATGCTGTCTTGTCTGTCTTGTCCGACATCCCCTTTTAAATACGAAGGAAAGAAGGAGAACAAAGAAATGTGGTAAATGTAACCAGTGTCCACTTATTTTTGAAAATACAGAAATATTGATAGGTGACCCACAGCAGATAATTTACTTGGCAGAGGGGAACAGTCAAACCAAGGGTGTGGTTTATGTAAGTATTTGTCAGGGGTGTAATATGTTTTATGTAGCCAAAACTGAAAGACCGCTGAGAAAAAGGACTTACGAACACTCATATGCAATGGAAACTTATAATCACAACAATGCTTTACATAGACATACACTGAAATGCAACAACTTTACAGAATATGAGTTTGGCATTTTAGAAGTGGTCAGATACAATGAGAAGGGAGGAGACTGGTGTAATGAATTAGCGAGAAGGGAATTGATGTGGCAGTTGTCACTTAATGCCACCCAACCACTAGGTATCAATGACCACTTATTTTTGGTGCCTGTACTGAAACAAAAGGCACGTAAGTTATAAAAGTATTTTGTACAGGTTGAGAAACAATTTATCTAGGAAGTAAAGAATGCACATACATTTCTTTATAAATATACCAGCAAGTATAGTTCCCACTTCCCAGTTTTAACCAGTTTCTTTAAAATGTTAATTGATTTTAAATGTTAATTGATTTTGATTAAGCTACTATTTATACCATGATGCAATGCTTTTTTATGGTTTTGAAAAAGTCTGTGACTAGATCAGATGAAAGTGCTTACCTTATTTCTACATTGGATATTTATGCAATGGATGGTTTTACTTTACTGATTTTATGTACCACCACAACAACTGTTTGGTGGAATTTTAAGACTTTGCTGCATTTGCTTTCCATTAAATTGCTGAGTGAATTTTTGGATTGATTTGTGCTTCTGGGTGCTTGAGTCAGTTACAGAAGTGTTTTTATGTTTACTAGTGGATTATACACCCCTGCACACTCTCTCTTTACTTGCCTTTCATCCTACCCAACCTACCTTGCCAAATATACCTACTATCCCTCCCCATCATCCCACTCTCGCCTTAAAAAAAAGAGCAATGTGTTCCCCCCAAAAAATCTTGCCCCATACATAGCCGTCCATTTGTCCATTTTGCACACGTGTCCACTGGACACATGTAATCTGGTCAAATTGGCTTCACAACATATTATTGTTGTCCTCACCCCTCTCTCAGGGGAAAGAGTGTCCAAATCTACCTCTAAATCAGTGTATATGCACAGCTGTTGCTGTAGAAGAAATCGGCAGCTATGGACCTTCCCTACACACATTGTGCACATTCCTAGCTATTTTCCCTACTATCTTTCCCTCTTTGTCACCCGTTTTCACCACTTTCCTATCAACTCTTTTTCTTTTCTTTTAAAAAAATTAGCATGGGGTAAGCGGGAATAAGCACTTTTAAGCAGCAGTAAGCGGGTTTAAGCCTTTTTGTGGAGGGGTAAGCAATGCCTACACAGGTTAAGCAATTTAGAAGCTAACTGAGGATAAGAAACTGTAACTGGAAGTTAGCATTGCTTGCATTTGTGCAAACTCACTTACAACTGCTTAAAAGTGCCTTAATCACTCTGTATCCAATGGCCCTTGTTCTGCCCAGCAACAGAATGAGCAGCCTTTGCAAGCCTCAAACTCAGGAGCCTGCACAGCACAGCCAAAGTGATTTACCACTAAATCATGTCTGATATATTATACATGTACTTCCACATCTTCCTCTACACCATGCTGTTTTCCTCAACAGCCGCCCCACACTGAATCTAACGTAATATAAGTCGAAAACCCTGAATGTATATAATGTAAATACTGTACATAGCTTCTATCTCTACTCTCTCTCCCTATTTTGGAATATTTTTCTCTTCTACCTATACATAAGGTTGATACTAACAGTTGATACTAACTATGAAATGTGTACACCACTTTTACTACTAAACAATAGCCTCTTTCTCCACTGTATATCCTGTCTCTCTCTGATTACTCCAGAATCTTTCTCTAATAAACAACTGAATCTTTCTCTACTGCTCAAATGGTTCTCTCTGATTTCACCAGAACATTGTATGTATACATACTACACTTTGCACTTTCCACCTTTATTTTCTCACCTATTCTACAAAAACCTATATTCATTACTAACCTGCAAATATTCAGTCTTTGCAACTACTTATAGAAGTTTTACAAATTGATAGTTATTACTTTGTTATGATTATCCTGCTACATCTGTTCAAACATACGCTGTGCAAATGGGTCTCTAACCAACTATGTATGCATGTTATGAACTGCGTGCAAATGCTCTCTAACTAAATATGTATGTATATCATGAATTGCATTCATGTTTTCTTCTTGTTTGCATTTGTAGAAAGCCAGGGTACATTCTTTGGCTAGGCTTGTATGGGCCCTAGGGCCGATAGCCTAGTACCTACCTATGAACCTATGTAATTTTCTATATCTCATCATGTTATTTTACGTTTGTTTTATAAAATTATACAATTCCATGCTTGTTTAATTGTGTGTAATACGGAGCTTTTCTCCCCTGGCCTCCACTGAAAATGCGCTCCTTGAGCCCAGTGGACCTCCACAGTTATCAAACTGGAAATAAATAAATAAATAAATATACATAACCCTGATGTTTTCACAAATATATCATCCAGCACAGACATTCAACAGTACAGGAAATGTATTTATATATGTAGATGTATGTGGGTAAATATATATATATATATATATATATATATATAATATATACACATCTATAGATATATATATGTCTACATATATATATATATATATATATATATATATATATATATATATATGTGTGTCGATATATATATATATCTAGCAATATATATATATATATATATGTAAACATATATATATATATATATATATATATATATATATAAACATATATATATATATATATATATATATATATATATATATATATATATATATATGTATATACAGATATATATCTATAGATATATAAGAGAACACCGCAAATACATATATGATCAAAGGCATCATTAATGGGGGAGAGGGGTACAATCTAAGTACCTCTTGTAATTATTGATATCATCCCCTCCCCCACAGCCAAACAGTTCTGACTTGCAACACAATACCAGCACTTGCAAGTCCCATACCCAGGACCCTACACAGCATAGCCACAAGAAGATAACAGTAATCCATGTATGATGTCAGGATGGTATCAATAACATATCATGCAGTACAGTCTAGTTACCATAGGGAATTTACAATGTGGAAGCAATAAACATTCCAGTGATACATACACACACACACACACACACACACACACACACACACACACACACACATATATGCAGCCACACACACACACACACACACACACACACACACACACACACACACACACACACACACATATACATATATTACTACGTATAGATATGTATAGGATGATAAATATTTAGATGGTGCACAGCATATTGAACAACCAGTATTCCTACAGTTGCCACCTTTTAAAATGGACAGTGTATGATTCTCTCATACAAAAGACAATTATTGCATGAAACATATACACACAGAGAAGTCAAAGGATATGACACGACACACAGGTTTGCATACATAAGAAATGTGTATTTGTGTACTATTACAGCTGTATATGCCATGTCATATATCTGTCAGGTGTTTGAAATACATACTAACTGAGTAATGCAACTCTCAAGCAGATCATTTTATACAGTAATCCAAAAGCATAACATATGTTGCTGTCCAGCAAAGACCTTTAAGTAGTACAACAGTAAAGAAAGACTGGGTCAGAAGATAACAATCGATCAACAGTAAGTAATGTAGTTGTAGTTCAGCAGCCTCCAATTACACTCTGTACTCAACCCCTAGGGGGGGTAAAGAATTAAATTGTCACAATGAAGATATCTCTGTTACATAACAATACTTAACTTAAAACATCACTATCCAACTGACAAACAGAACAGTCTGTATGACAGTAAGCACTAGGCCACCAATGTTCCCAAGGTGAAATGTATGAAAATGTACAGCCATATACCTTAAGGTGTCTTACTACTGATATCCTTCACATGTTGTAGCAGTCTAGGTTATATATGGTGCATACCCTTCCCCCATAGACTGACTTACAGGGGCATATAACAGTGTTAGATACACAGACCTCTGGACTGCACAAGGACACACATGTTTTGTCCAGCTGTAGCCCACATATATATGGACCCTAACCCACAATATGTGTGGGGACCACAACATCACTGGAATCATGGCAGGAATGGCAGCATGACATAATCATATGCCTCTACTTAACATCCTCTTACTGCATGACATATGGGCAAAGCCTGGTATATAGGTGGAGGACAGAGGATGGAACACAGGGCCATATTTGCAATTATGTTGTTATACACTGAGAAAGTTGCTGGTGTTACAGGATTGTTTGCAACACACCCTTAGACAGGAATATGAAACCAGAAACACAAATGGATGTAGCCATGTACTGATAGCACTCAACAGACAGAATGTCAGTGATATATCTGAGACAAGACCTGTGTGGTGGACAGACAAAACATCGCCAAACCTCTGGTCATCATGTGGATAATCCCACAGTTGAGAGCTATGCAGACAGACTGCATTCCATGCTAAACTAGTATGTACACATAAACCCTGTAACACTAGTGGTATACAATGCATATAATAACACTACTCACACTGTTTGTAGGTCTGGAACCTTATACAGATATGTAGTTGGACTGTGTCTGCAAGTCATCTTGTAAGATATATTGCTACCTGCTCTATGTAACACTTCTAGTCACACACAGGAAGGATGTCCTCCATACAGGAAAGGTAAAGGGACCTCGCCCATATAATTTAAGAATTTATAGTAATGTGTTGCCATGACAGTGGTAATTGGAAGTACTACACAGCAGGCTGCATGCAGGTAGCAAGAGGTGGACACTGACTGGTGCAGAGGCCATCACCTGATCATGTGCATCACCTACAAAACCCATGCTGCAATCTATTCAAAGCAGCTCAATCCATGTAGTGGAGAGAGACAGAGAGAAAGGGAAAAAAAAAAAACAAGCAAACAAAGAAACAAACACACATCCATCCATCCACACAGCAAACTGTATCCAGAAGAGACGACATTCCCACAACAGGTATGTGAAGCATATATGCATGTAATTGAATGTAGTACTTGGTCCATAATAAAGGGATAGATAATGTGGAATGATTTATATGTGCCAGCAGGTGTTGTTGTTGTAATGATGTCCAGCTGAACAACTGCTATGGACAATATTGTCTGTCCATGTAGGCAGTGGGCCATACCTGTCAACTGCGTAGATCAGCACTGACTGACAAGATGTAAGCCATCATAGTGTGTGTTGTGTACTGCAGGACATGCATATTAGTGTGGCCAATAGTTGGTGGTGGAAGTAATGATGTTATGATGGACAGGTGAGTTTCAGAGCCCACCACCTGCAGGACAGTTATGTTAATGTGTAATGTAGCATGCACAAATGCCATAGGTATGTAATAGACTTACCTGCAATCTTTCCCTATATATAACCCCCTTCAACACAACTTCCCTGCACAGCTTCTCTACAACAGCCCCCCAACTCCTAACCCTAATACCCACTCCTCTTTTCTTCTTCACCTCAGTACCTACCTCCCAACATAAAAAGACTATTGTCAAAACTTAAACCCACCAAACTCGCAGCTGACAACCTTTCCTCTGAATACTTGAAAACTGCAGCTGATACACTAGCCTACCCATTTTCATTTCTAATCAGTCTTTCCATAGCAGAAGGCTATGTTCCCTCAATATGGAAAATATCCCACATCTTTCCCCTGCACAAAGGCACTCCCTCCACCGACCTATCCAATTACTGCACCATTGCTATACTCTCCCCTCTCTCCAAGATACTTGAAAAATGTATCAACACGCAGGTCTCCAACTACCTCCTAGCTAATAATCTCCTCTCCAAAAACCAACATGGTTTCAGGCCATATCACAGCACTTCCTCCGCTCTGCTCTCCTTCACTGACACTATACTTCATCACAAAAACAATGGCCTCTTCTCTACTGCCATATTTCTAGATCTCTCAAAGGCCTTTGACATGGTATCTCATGAGCTACTACTCTCTACTCTCCTCAACCTCTCTTTCTCACAACCAGCCTGCAACTGGTTCCACAGCTATCTACATGGACACCAGCAATCAGTAATCTGGGACAATAACCTATCACCTTGCCTCCCAGTTACTCTCGGAGCTCCCCAAGGGTTTATCCTTGGCCCTTTGCTATTCTCACATTTCACTAACAACCTACATACTGCCCCCACACAAGCATCTCTTATACAGTATGCAGATGACTCTACTCTCATCTGCTCTTCCCCCACTCTACCAGAACTACAACAAATCACACATGAATCATTATCTTCTGTAGAAAGCTGGCTATCCTGTGCTCAGCTCCTGCTCAACCCAAGTAAGACAATACTTCACCTGTTCCAACCTTCCAAAGCCACCCAAAACACACCCCACTTCAACATTTTTGCCAA